>NC_057797.1:467211932-467354311 GCF_018294505.1 Triticum aestivum
AGGGGGGGACTTGCCCCCAAAGTCAGGTGGGAGGCGCCCCCACCTCCTAGGGGTTTCAACCCTAGGCTCCTTGGGCCCTTGGGGGGCGTACCAGCCCACCAGGGGCTGGTTCCCCCTTGTTCAGCCCACTTGGCCCACCGGGGCAGGTGGCCCCACCCGGTGGACCCCCGCACACCTTTTGGTTGTCCCGGTACAATACCGATAACCCCCGAAATTATTCCAGCAACTAAAACTGGACTTCCCATATATAATTCTTCACCTCCGGACCATTCCAGAACTCCTCATGATGTTCGAGATCTCATATGGGACTTGGAACAACCTTCGGTAACCACATACTATTTCCCATAGCAACTCTAGCGTCATCGAACCTTAAGTGTGTAGACCCTACGGGTTCGGGAACCATGCAGACATGACCGAGACATCTCTCCGGCCAATAACCAACAGCGGGATCTGGATACCCATGTTGGCTCCCACATGTCCCACGGTGATCTCCATCGTATGAACCACAATGTCAAGGATTCAATCAATCTCGTATACAATTCCCTTTGTCTATCGGTATGTTACTTGCCCGAGATTCGATTGTCGGTATCTCTATACCTCGTTCAATCTCGTTACCAGCAAGTCTCTTTACTCATTCCATAACACATGATCCCATGGCTAACTCCTTAGTCACATTGAGCTCGTTATGATGATGCATTATCGAGTGGGCCCAGAGGTACCTCTCCGTCATACGGAGTGACAAATCCCAGACTTGATTTGTGCCAACCCAACAGATACTTTCGGAGATACCTGTAGTGCACCTTTATAGCCACCCAGTTACGTTGTGACGTTTACTACACCCAAAGCATTCCTACGGTATCCGGGAGTTGCACAGTCTCATGGTCTAAGGAAATGATACTTGACTTTAGAAAAGCTTTAGCAAACGAACTACACGATCTTGTTTTACGCTTAGGATTGGGTCTTGTCCATCACATCATTCTCCTAATGATGTGATCCCGTTATCAACGACATCCAATGTCCATGGTCAGGAAACCATGACCATCTATTCATCAACGAGCTAGTTAACTAGAGGCTTACTAGGGACATATTACGATCTATGTATTCACACATGTATTACGGTTTCTGGTTAATACAATTATAGCATGAACAATAGACAATTATCATGAACACGAAAATATAAAAATAACCACTTTATTATTGCCTCTAGGGCCCTAGAGGCAATAATAAAGTTATTATTTATTTCCTTATATCATGATAAATGTTTATTATTCATGCTAGAATTGTATTAACCGGAAACATAATACATGTGTGAATACATAGACAAACAGATTGTCACTAGTATGCCTCTACTTGACTAGCTCGTTGATCAAAGATGGTTATGTTTCCTAACCATAGACATGAGTTGTCATTTGATTAACGAGGTCACATCATTAGGAGAATGATGTGGTTGACATGACCCATTCCGTTAGCTTAGCACATGATCATTTAGTATTCTGCTATTGCTTTCTTCATGACTTATACATGTTCCTATGACTATGAGATTATGCAACTCTTGTTTACCGGAGGAACACTTTGTGTGCTACCAAACATCACAATGTAACTGGGTGAATATAAAGGTGCTCTACAGGTGTCTCCAAAGGTACTTGTTGGGTTGGCGTATTTAGATATTAGGATTTATCACTCCGATTGTCGGAGAGGTATCTCTGGGCCCTCTCGGTAATGCACATCACTTAAGCCTTGCAAGCATTGCAACTAATGAGTTAGTTGCGGGATGATGTATTACAGAACGACTAAAGAGACTTGCCGGTAACGAGATTGAACTAGGTATTGAGATACCGACGATCGAATCCCGGGCAAGTAACATACCGATGACAAAGGGAACAACGTATGTTGTTATGCGGTTTGACCGATAAAGATCTTCGTAGAATATGTGGGAGCCAACATGAACATCCAGGTTCTGCTATTGGTTATTGACCGGAGACATGTCTCGGTCATGTCTACATAGTTCTCGAACCCGTAGGGTCCGCACGCTTAAAGTTTCGATGACGGTTGTATTATGAGTTTATATGATTTGATGTACCGAAGGTTGTTCGGAGTCCCGGATGTGATCCCGGACATGACGAGGAGTCTCGAAATGGTCGAGACATGAAGATTGATATATTAGAAGCCTATGTTTAGATATCAGAAGTGTTCTTGGTGAAATCGGGATTTTACCGGAGTACCGGGAGGTTACCGGAACCCCTCGGGGACTTAATGAGCCTTAGTGGGCCTAGGTGGAAGAGAGGAGAGGCGGCTAGGGCTGGGCCGCGCGCCCCTCCCCCCAGTCCGAATAGGACAAGGAGAGGGGGGCGGCGCCCCCCTTCCTTCTTCTCCTCCACTGTTTCCCCCTCCCAAGTCCTAATCTAACTAGGAAAGGGGGGGAGTCCTACTCCCGTTGGGAGTAGGACTCCTCCTGGTGCGCCTCCTCCCTGGCCGGCCGCACCCCTTTTGCTCCTTTATATATACAGGGGCAAGGGGGCACCCCATAGACACAACAATTGATCTGTTTGATCTTTTAGCCGTGTGCGGTGCCCCCCTCCACCATAGTCCACCTCGATAATACTGTAGCAGTGCTTAGGCGAAGCCCTGCGTCGGTAGAACATCACCATCGTCACCATGCCGTCGTGCTGACGAAACTCTCCCTCAACACTCGGCTGGATCGGAGTTCGAGGGACGTCATCGGGCTGAACATGTGCTGAACTCGGAGGTGCCGTACGTTCGGTACTTGATCGGTCGGATCGTGAAGACGTACGACTACATCAACCGCGTTGTGCTAACGCTTCCGCTTTCGGTCTACGAGGGTACGTGGACAACACTCTCCCCTCTCGTTGCTATGCATCACCATGATCTTGCGTGTGCGTAGGAATTTTTTTGAAATTACTACGTTCCCCAACAGTGGCATCCGAGCCAGGTTTTATGCGTAGATGTGATATGCATGAGTAGCACACAAGTGAGTTGTGGGCGATATAAGTCATACTGCTTACCAGCATGTCATACTTTGGTTCGGCGGTATTGTTGGATGAAGCGGCCCGGACCGACATTACGCGTACGCTTACGCGAGACTGGTTCTACCAACGTGCTTTGCACACAGGTGGCTGGCGGGTGTCAGTTTCTCCAACTTTAGTTGAACCGAGTGTGGCTACGCCCGGTCCTTGCGAAGGTTAAAACATCACCAACTTGACAAACTATCGTTGTGGTTTTGATGCGTAGGTAAGCTTAGTTCTTGCTAAGCCCGTAGCAGCCACGTAAAACTTGCAACAACAAAGCAGACGACGTCTAACTTGTTTTTGCAGGGCATGTTGTGATGTAATATGGTCAAGACATGATGCTAAATTTTATTGTATGAGGTGATCATGTTTTGTAACCGAGTTATCGGCAACTAGCAGGAGCCATATGGTTGTCTCTTTATTGTATGCAGTGCAATCGCCCTGTAATGCTTTACTTTATCACTAAGCTGTAGCGATAGTCGTGGAAGCATAAGATTGGCGAGACGACAACGATGCTACGATGGAGATCAAGGTGTCGCGCCGGTGACGATGGTGATCATGACAGTGCTTCGGAGATGGAGATCACAAGCACAAGATGATGATGGCCATATCATATCACTTATAATGATTGCATGTGATGTTTATATTTTATGCATCTTATCTTGCTTAGTTTGACGTTAGCATTATAAGATGATCTCTCACTAAATTTCAAGATAAAAAGTGTTCTCCCTGAGTATGCACCGTTGCCAAAGTTCGTCATGCCAGACACCACGTGATGATCGGGTGTGATAAGCTCTACGTCCATCTACAACGGGTGCAAGCCAGTTTTGCACACGCAGAATACTCAGGTTAAACTTGACGAGCCTAGCATATGCAGATATGGCCTCGGAACACTGAGATCGAAAGGTCGAGCGTGAATCATATAGTAGATATGATCAACATAGTGATGTTCACCATTGAAACTACTCCATCTCATGTGATGATCGGACATGGTTTAGTTGATATGGATCACGTGATCACTTAGAGGATTAGAGGGATGTCTATCTAAGTGGGAGTTCTTAAGTAATATGATTAATTGAACTTAAATTTATCATGAACTTAGTCCTGGTAGTATTAGCATATCTATGTTGTAGATCAATAGCTCATGTTTAGCTCCCCTATTTTATTTTTTGATATGTTCCTAGAGAAAATTAAGTTGAAAGATGTTAGTAGCAATGATGCGGATTGGATCCGTGATCTGAGGTTTATCCTCATTGTTGCACAGAAGAATTATGTCCTTGATGCACCGCTAGGTGACAAACCTATTGCAGGAGCAGATGCATATGTTACAAACATTTGGCTAGCTCAATATGATGACTACTTGATAGTTTAGTGCACCATGCTTAAATGGCTTAGAATCGGGACTTCAAAGACGTTTTGAACGTCATGGACCATATGAGATGTTCCAGGAGTTGAAGTTAATATTTCAAGCAAATACCCGAGTTGAGAGATATGAAGTCTCCAACAAGATCTATAGCTAAAAGTTGGATGACAATAGCTCAAGCAATGAGCATGTGCTTAGATTGTCTGGGTACTACAATCGCTTGAATCAAGTGGGAGTTAATCTTCCAGATAAGACAGTGATTGGCAGAGTTCTCTAGTCACTATCACCAAGTTACTAGAACTTTGTGATGAACTATAATATGCAAGGGATAACGAAAATGATTCCCAAGCTCTTCGTGATGCCGAAATCGACGAAGGTAGAAATCAAGAAAAACATCAAGTGTTGATGGTTGACAAGACCATTAGTTTCAAGTAAAGGACAAACGGAAGAAGGGGAACTTCAAGTAGAATGACAAGCGAGTTGCTGCTCAAGTGAAGAAGCCCAAGTCTGGACCTAAGCCTGAGACTAAGTGCTTCTACTGCAAAGGGACTGGTCACTAGAAGCGGAACTGCCCCAAGTATTTGGTGGATAAGAAGGATGGCAAAGTGAACAAAGCTATATTTGATATACATGTTATTGATGTGTACTTTACTAGTGTTTATAGCAACCCCTCGGTATTTGATACTCGTTCAGTTGCTAAGAGTAGTAACTCGAAACGGGAGTTGCAGAATGAACAGAGACTAGTTAAGGGTGAAGTGACGATGTGTATTGGAAATGGTTCCAAGATTGATATGATCATCATCGCACACTCCCTATACTTTCGGGATTAGTGTTAAACCTAAAATAAATGTTATTTAGTGTTTGCATTGAGCATGAATATGATTGGATCATGTTTAGTGCAATACAGTTAGTCATGTAAGTTAGAGAATAATTGTTGTTCTGTTTACATGAATAAAACCTTCTATGGTCATACACCCAATGAAAATGGTTTGTTGGATCTCGATCGTGGTGATACACATTTTCATAATATTTAAGCCAAAAGATGCAAAGTTAATAATGATAGTGCAACTTATTTGTGGCACTGCCGTTTAGGTCATATTGGTGTAAAGCGCATGAAGAAACTCCATACTAATGGACTTCTGGAATCACTTGATTATGAATCACTTGATGCTTGCGAACCATGCCTCATGGGCAAGATGACTAAGACTCCGTTCTCTGGAACAATGGAGCGAGCAACTGACTTATTGGAAATAATACATACTGATGTATGCGGTCCGATGAGTGTTAAGGCTCACAGCAAGTATCGTTATTTTCTGACCTTCACAAATGATTTGAGCAGATATGGGTATATCTACTTGATGAAACACAAGTCTGAAACATTTTAAAAGTTCAAAGAATTTCGGAGTGAAGTGGAGAATCATCATAACAAGAAAATAAAAGTTTCTACGATATGATCGCAGAGGTGAAATATTTGAGTTACGAGTTTGGCCTTCAGTTAAAACAATGTGAAATAGTTTCACTACTCACGCCACCTGGAACACCACAGTGTAATGGTGTGTCTGAACGTCATTACCGTACTTTATTGGATATAGTGCAATCTATGATGTTTCTTACCGATTTACCATTATAGTTTTGGGGTTGTGCATTAGAGACAGCTGCATTCGCGTTAAAAAGGGCACCATCTAAATCTGTTGAGACGACACCGTATGAACTGTGGTTTGGAAAGAAACCAAAGTTGTCGTTTCTTAAAGTTTGGGGTTGCGATGCTTATGTGAAAAGTTTCATCCTGATAAGCTCAAACCCAAATCGGAAAAGTGCGTCTTCATAGGATACCCGAAAGTTACTGTTGGGTACACCTTCTAGCATAGATCTAAAGGAAAGATATTCGTTGCTAAGAATGGATCCTTTCTAGAGAAGGAGTTTCTCTCGAAAGAAGTGAGTGGGAGGAAAGTAGAACTTGATGAGGTAACTGTACCTGCTCCCTTATTGGAAAGTAGTTCATCACAGAAATCTGTTCCTGTGACTCCTACACCAATTAGTGAGGAAGCTAATGATGATGATCATGTAATTTCAGATCAAGTTACTACCAAACCTGTAGGTCAACCAGAATGAAATCCACACCAAAGTGGTACGGTAATCCAGTTCTGGAGGTCATGTTACTCGACCATGACGAACCTACGAACTATGAGGAAGCGATGATGAGCCCAGATTCCGCAAAATGGCTTGAGGCCATGAAATCTGAGATGGGATCCATGTATGAGAACAAAGTGTGGACTTTGGTTGACTTGCCCGGTGATCGGCAAACCATAGAAAATAAATGGATCTTCAAGAGGAATACGGATGCTGATCGTAGTATTACAATCTAGAAAGCTAGACTTGTCGGAAAAAGGTTTTTGACAAATTTCAAGGTGTTGACTACGATGAGATTTTATCACTCGTAGCGATGCTTAAGTCTGTCCGAATCATGTTAGCAAATTGCCACATTTTATGAAATCTGGCAAATGGATGTTGAAACTACATTCCTTAATGGATTTCTTAAAGAAGAGTTGTATATGATGCAACCAAAAGGTTTTGTCAATCCTAAAGGTGCTAACAAAATATGCAAGCTCCAGCGATCCATCTATGGACTGGTGCAAGCATCTCGGAGTTTGAATATACGCTTTGATAAGTTGATGAAAGCATATAGTTTTATACAGAATTGCGGTGAAGCTTGTATTTACAAGAAAGTGAGTGGGAGCACTACAACATTTCTGATAAGTATATGTGAATGACATATTGTTGATCGGAGATAATGTAGAATTATTCTGCAAAGCATAAAGGAGTGTTTGAAAGGAGTTTTTCAAAGAAAGACCTCGGTGAAGCTGCTTACATATTGAGCATCAATATCTATAGAGATAGATCAAGACGCTTGATAAGTTTTTCAATGAGTACATACCTTGACAAGATTTTGAAGTAGTTCAAAATGGAACAGTCAAAGAAAGAGTTCTTGCCTATGTTACAAGGTGTGAAACTGAGTAAGACTCAAAGCCCGACCATGATAGAAGATAGAAAAAGAATGAAAGTCATTCCCTATGCCTTGGCCACAGGTTCTATAAAATATGCCATGCTGTGTACGAGATCTATTGTATACCCTACACTGTTCTTGGCAAGGGAGTACAATAGTGATCTAGGAGTAGATCACTGGACAGCGGTCAAAATTATCCTTAGTGGAATAAGGATATGTTTCTCGATTATGGAGGTGACAAAAAGGTTCGTCGTAAAGGGTTATGTCGATGTAAATTTTGACACTGATCCAGATGACTCTAAATCTCAATCTGGATACATATTGAAAGTGGGAGCAATTATCTAGAGTAGCTCCGTGCAGAGCATTATTGACATAGAAATTTGCAAAATACTTACGGATCTGAATGTGGCAGACCCGTTGACTAAACTTCTCTCACAAGCAAAACATGATCACACCTTAATACTCTTTGGGTGTTAATCACATATCGATGTGAACTAGATTATTGACTCTAGTAAACCCTTTGGGTGTTGGTCACATGTCGATGTGAACTATAGGTGTTAATCACATGGTGATGTGAACTATTGATATTAAATCACATGGCGATGTGAACTAGATTATTGACTCTAGTGCAAGTGGGAGACTGAAGGAAATATGCCCTAGAGGCAATAATAAAGTTGTTATTTATTTACTTATATCATGATAAATGTTTATTATTCATTCTAGAATTGTATTAACCGGAAACATAATACTGTGTGAATACATAGACAAACAAATTGTCACTAGTATGCCTCTATTTGACTAGCTCATTGATCAAAGATGGTTATGTTTCCTAACCATAGACATGAGTTGTCATTTGATTAACAGGGTCACATCATTAGGAGAATGATGTGATTGACATGACCCATTCCTTTAGCTTAGCACATGATCGTTTAGTATTCTGCTATTTCTTTCTTCATGGCTTATACATGTTCCTATGACTATGAGATTATGCAACTTCCGTTTACTGGAGGAACACTTTGTGTGCCACCAAACGTCACAACATAACTGGGTGATTATAAAGGTGCTCTACAGGTGTCTCCAAAGGTACTTGTGTGGTTGGCGTATTTCGAGATTAGGATTTGTCACTCCGATTGTCGGAGAGGTATCTCTGGGCCCTCTCGGTAATGCACATCACTTAAGCATTGCAAGCATTGCAACTAATGAGTTAGTTGCGGGATGATGTATTACGGAACGAGTAAAGAGACTTGCCGGTAATGAGATTGAACTAGGTATTGAGATACCGACGATCGAATCTCGGGCAAGTAATATACCGATGACAAAGGGAACAACGTATGTTGTTATGCAGTTTGACCGATAAAGATCTTCGTAGAAGATGTGGGAGCCAATATGAACATCCAGGTTCCGCTATTGGTTATTGACCGGAGACATGTCTCGGTCATGTCTACATAGTTCTCGAACCCGTAGGGTCCGCACGCTTAAAGTTTCGATAATGGTTGTATTATGAGTTTATATGATTTGATGTACCGAAGATTGTTCGGAGTCCCGGATGTGATCTCGGACATGACGAGGAGTCTCGAAATGGTCGAGACATGAAGATTGATATATTAGAAGCCTATGTTTGGATATCGGAAGTGTTCCGGGTGAAATCGGGAATTTACCGGAGTACCGGGAGGTTACCGGAACCCCTCGGGGACTTAATGGGCCTTAGTGGGCCTAGGTGGAAGAGAGGAGAGGCGGCTAGGGCGGGGCCACGCGCCCCCCGGTCTGAATAGGACAAGGAGAGGGGGGCGGCGCCCCCCTTCCTTCTTCTCCTCCACTCTTTCCCCATCCCAAGTCCTAATCCAACTAGGAAGGGGGGAGTCCTACTCCCGGTGGGAGTAGGACTCCTCCTGGTGCGCCTCCTCCCTGGCCGGCTACACCCCCCTTTGCTCCTTTATATACAGGGGCAGGGGGCACCCCATAGACACAACAATTGATCTGTTTGATCTTTTAGCCGTGTGCGGTGCCCCCTCCACCATAGTCCACCTCGATAATACTGTAGCGGTGCTTAGGCGAAGCCCTGCGTCAGTAGAACATCAACATCATCACCATGCCGTCGTGCTGACGAAACTCTCCCTCAACACTCAGCTGGATCGGAGTTCGAGGGACGTCATCGGGCTGAAGGCGTGCTAAACTCGGAGGTGCCGTACGTTCGGTACTTGATCGGTCGGATCGTGAAGACGTACGACTACATCAACCGCGTTGTGCTAACGCTTCCGCTTTCGGTCTACGAGGGTACGTGGACAACACTCTCCCCTCTCGTTGCTATGCATCACCACGATCTTGTGTGTGCGTAGGATTTTTTTTTGAAATTACTACGTTCCCTAACAATTTCCAATAGTCTCCCACTTGCACTAGAGTCAATAATCTAGTTACATTGTGATGAATCGAACACCCATATAGTTCTGGTGTTGATCATGTTTTGCTTGCGGAAGAGGTTTTGTCAACGGATCTGCGACATTCAGATCCGTATGCACTTTACAAATATCTATGTCTCCATCTTGAATATATTCATGAATGGAGTTGAAGTGAAGCTTGATATGCCTGGTCTTCTTGTGAAACCTGGGCTCCTTGGCAAGGGCAATAGCTCCAGTGTTGTCACAGAAGAGAGTCAACGGGCCCTACACATTGGGAATGACTCCT
The DNA here is from genome assembly GCF_018294505.1 of Triticum aestivum. Taxonomy (NCBI): domain Eukaryota; kingdom Viridiplantae; phylum Streptophyta; class Magnoliopsida; order Poales; family Poaceae; genus Triticum; species Triticum aestivum. The sequence continues at coordinate 467,222,008 of NC_057797.1, forward strand.
AGGTCGGTGATGAACTCCTTCATACAGACTGCTTCCCGTGCTGCCTCCGAGCCAGCTATGTACTCCGCTTCACATGTAGATCCCGCCATGATGCTTTGCTTGCAACTGCACCAGCTGACTGCCCCACCATTCAAAATATACACGTATCCGGTTTGTGACTTGGAGTCATCCAGATCTGTGTTGAAGCTTGTATCGACGTAACCCTTTACGACGAGCTCTTCGTCACCTCCATTAATGAGAAACATATCCTTAGTCCTTTTTAGGTACTTTAGGATATTCTTGACCGTTGTCCAGTGTTCCATACCGGGATTACTTTGGTACCTCCCTACCAAACTTATGGCAAGGTTCACATCAGTTCTGGTACACATCATGGCATATATAATAGACCCTATGGCTGAGGCATAGGGGATGACACTCATCTTTTCTCTATCTTCTGCCGAGGTCGGGTATTGAGCCATGCTCAATTTCACACCTTGCAATACAGGAAAGAACCCCTTCCTGGACTGATCCATATTGAACTTCTTCAATATCTTGTCAAGGTACGTGCTTTGTGAAAGACCAATGAGGCGTCTCGATCTATCTCTATAGATCTTGATTCCTAATATGTAAGCAGCTTCTCCAAGGTCCTTCATTGAAAAACACTTATTCAAGTAGGCCTTTATGCTTTCCAAAAGTTCTTTATCATTTCCCATCAATAGTATGTCATCCACATATAATATGAGAAATGCTACAGAGCTCCCACTCACTTTCTTGTAAACACAAGCTTCTCCATAAGTCTGCATAAACCCAAACGCTTTGATCATTTCATCAAAGCGAATGTTCCAACTCCAAGATGCTTGCACCATCCCATAAATGGAGCACTGGAGCTTGCATACCTTGTCAGCATTCTTAGGATCGACAAAACTTTCCGGCTGCATCATATACAATTCTTCCTTAAGGAAACCATTAAGGAATGCCGTTTTGACGTCCATTTGCCATATCTCATAATCATAGAATTCGGCAATTGGTAACATGATTCGGATGGACTTCAGCTTCACTACGGGTGAGAAGGTCTCATCATAGTCAACCCCTTGAACTTGTCGATAACCCTTAGCGACAAGCCGAGCCTTATAGATGGTCACATTACCATCCGCGTCAGTCTTCTTCTTAAAGATCCGTTTATTCTCTATGGCTTGCCGATCATCGGGCAAGTCTGTCAAAGTCCATACTTCATTTTCATACATGGATTCTATCTCAGATTTCATGGCCTCAAGCCATTTGTTGGAATCCGGTCCTGCCATCGCTTCTTCATAGTTTGAAGGTTCACCGTTATCTAACAACATGATTTCCAGGATAGGGTTGCCGTACCACTCTGGTGCGGAATGTGTCCTTGTGGACCTACGAAGTTCAGTAGCAACTTGATCCGAAGTTTCATGATCATCATCATTAACTTCCTCTCTAGCCGGTGCAGGCACCACAGAAACATCTTCCTGAGCTATGCTACTCTCCGGTTCAAGAGGCAGTACCTCATCAAGTTCTACTTTCCTCCCACTTACTTGTTTCGAGAGAAACTCTTTCTCTAGAAAGGATCCATTCTTGGCAACAAAGATCTTGTCTTCGGATCTGAGGTAGAAGGTATACTCAATAGTTTCCTTAGGGTATCCTATGAAGATGCATTTTCCGACTTGGGTTCAAGCTTTTCAGGTTGAAGTTTCTTGACATAAGCATCACATCCCCAAACTTTTAGAAACGACAGCTTAGGTTTCTTCCCAAACCATAATTCATATGGTGTCGTCTCAACAGATTTCGACGGAGCCCTATTTAAAGTGAATGCGGCAGTCTCTAAAGCATAACCCCAAAATGATAGTGGTAGATCGGTAAGAGACATCATAGATTGTACCATATCCAATAGAGTGCAATTACGACATTCGGACACACCATTTCGCTAATGTGTTCCAGGCGGCGTGAGTTGTGAAACAATTCCACATTTCCTTAAGTGCGTGCCAAACTCGTGACTCAAGTATTCTCTTCCATGATCTGATCGCAAGAACTTTATTTTCCTATCATGTCGATTCTCTACCTCACTCTGAAATTCCTTGAACTTTTCAAAGGTCTCAGACTTGTGTTTCATTAAGTATACATACCCATATCTACTTAAGTCATCAGTGAGGGTGAGAACATAACGATAGCCACCATGAGCCTCAACGCTCATTGGACCTCACACATCAGTATGTATGATTTCCAATAAGTTGGTTGCTCGCTCCATTGTTTTAGAGAACGGAGTCTTGGTCTTTTTTCCCATGAGGCATGGTTCACATGTGTCAAATGATTCATAATCAAGAGACTCCAAAAGTCCATCTGCATGGAGTTTCTTCATGTGTTTGACACCAATGTGACCAAGGCGGCAGTGCCACAAGTATGTGGGACTATCATTATCAACCTTACATCTTTTGGCATTCACACTATGAATATGTGTAACATCACATTCAAGATTAAACAAAAATAAACCATTGACCAGCGGGGCATGACCATAAAACATATCTCTCATATAAATGGAACAACCATTATTCTCGGATTTAAATGAGTAGGCATCTCGCATTAAACGAGATCCAGATACAATGTTCATGCTCAAAGCTGGCACTAAATAACAATTATTGAGGTTTAAAACTAATCCCATGGGTAGATGTAGAGGTAGCGTGCCGACGGCGATCACATCGACCTTGGAACCATTCCCGACGCGCATCGTCACCTCATCCTTTGCTAGTCTCCGCTTATTCCACAGCTCCTGTTTTGAGTTACACATATGAGCAACCGCACCGGTATCAAATACCCAGGAGTTCCTATGGGCATTGGTATGGTACACATCAAAAACATGTTTATCACATATACCTTTGGCATTGCTGGCCTTCTTATCCGCTAAGTACTTGGGGCAGTTCCGCTTCAAGTGACCATTTCCCTTGCAATAAAAGCACTGAGTCTTGGGCTTGGGTCCATTATTTGGCTTCTTCCTGGCAACTCCCTTGCCGTCCTTCTTGAAGTTCTTCTTACCCTTTCCTTTCTTGAAACTAGTGGTTTTATTCACCATCAACACTTGATGTTCCTTTTTGATTTCCACCTCCGATGATTTCAGCATTGAATATAACTTAGGAATGGACTTTTCCATCCCTTGCATATTGTAGTTAATCACAAAGCTCTTGTAGCTAGGTGGAAGCGATTGGAGGATCCTGTCAATGACCGAGTCATCTGGAAGATTAACTCCTAGCTGAGGAAAGCGGTTGTGCAACCCAGACATTTTGAGTATATGTTCGCTGACAGAACTGTTTTCCTCCATATTACAATTGTAGAACTTGTCAGAGACTTCATATCTCTTGACCCGGGCATGAGCTTGGAAAACCATTTTCAGCTCTTGGAACATCTCATATGCTATGTGCCGCTCAAAACGCTTTTTGAGCCCCGGTTCTAAGCTGTAAAGCATGCCGCACAGAACCAAGGAGTAATCATCACTACGCGACTGCCAGGCGTTCATAACGTCTTGAGTAGCTGGGAAAATGGGTGCGTCACCTAGCGGTGCTTCAAGGACATGTGCTTTCTTGGCGGCTATGAGGATGATCCTCAAGTTACAGACCCAATCCGTATAGTTGGTACCATGGTCTTTCAGCTTGGTTTTCTCTAGGAATGCGTTGAAGTTGAGGGCAACATTAGCGTGGGCCATTTGATCTACAAGACATATTGTAAAGACATTTTAGACTAAGTTCATAATAATTAAGTTCATCTAATCAAATTATTTAATGAACTCCCACTCAGATAGACATCCCTCTAGTCATCTAAGTGATACATGATCCGAATCGACTAGGCCATGTACGATCATCACGTGAGACGGACTAGTCATCAACGGTGAACATCTTCATGTTGATCGTATCTACTATACAACTCATGTTCGACCTTTCGGTCTCTCGTGTTCCAAGGCCATGTCTGTACATGCTAGGCTCATCAAGTCAACATAAGTGTTTTGCATGTGTAAATCTGGCTTACACTCGTTGTACGCGAATGTTAGAATCTATCACACCCGATCATCACATGGTGCTTCGAAACAACAAACCTTCGCAATGGTGCATAGTTAGGGGGAACACCTTTCTTGAAATTTTAGTAAGGGTTCATCTTATTTATGCTAATGTCATTCTAAGCAAATAAGATGTAAACATGACAAACATCACATGCAAATCATAAAGTGACATGATATGGCCAATATCATCTTGCGCCTTTGATCTCCATCTTCGAGGCGCGGCATGATCACCATCGCCACCGACATGACACCATGATCTCCATCATCGTGTCTTCATGAAGTTGTTTCACCAACTATTACTTCTACTACTATGGCTAACAGTTAGTGTTGGGGATATTACTGCTGGGCGTAAACCGGCCAGGAGTAGCTGGATTAACTTTATGAAGATTAGAAGCCCATGAAGACGTAAGAATGATGGCGCTTTATGAAGGCCCAAGGCCCAAAGGCGAGTCAAGGCCTGTAGATGTAGACCGACCTTATTATGTAACTTGCATTGTAAGATAGGAAGTATAGAGACCGAACCGGACATGTTTATGATCCGGCTTCGGGACTCTATAAACCGGCGGGCATCAACCTATGTATATAAGGGGACGACCTGACAGCGGTTGTCAGGACCGGGTTTTTCGGGATATTAATTTCCCAAAAAGCGGCCCTTGTGCTCACGAGCCCCAGGATTACTGTTAGCTTATGAGACACCAACTTGTTACAGAAACTCCAAGAAAAGTACAAAAAATACGTAGTACAAGACCATTCTGGCCTATGGGTACAACAATTGGTTTCTAGTGGTTGATGGCGGAAGCGGTTTGCAGATCATCAGTGTCTATGGGACTCCATCTCCCACAGGAACAGCTGACCAGGATAACTCCTATCTTCGCGAGGCTGCTATCTCCATTCATCACAACGTTCCTTTCCACGCAAGAAACCTGGCCAAGACAATAGCCAGGGACAACCAGTGAGTACTTTGAATGTACTCGCAAACATTAAGAACACGGGTATAATATGGCCACTGATAATCGTGCTTTAAAGTATACTATGATCAATTCGACAGTTATGAAATAAGGCTCATGATGCACGCAAGTAGATCATTTAAATAAAACATGAGTAAGCAATCAGGGTGTAGCAATGCAGAGCACCGATCTGGTGTCTGAAGCGACGCCTCGAAGGATAATAATATGAAGCATGCCTCAGTCGGGCGTCTGAGCGACACCACATAAAGGGCTTATAAGTAGATAAAATATCAAGCATGCCACAGTCGGGCGTCTGTGCGACACCGCATAAAGGGCTTATAAGTAAATAAAATAACAAGCATGCCACAGTCGGGCGTCTGTGAGACACCACATAAAGGGCTTATAAGTAAATGAAATGACAAGCATGCCACAGTCGGGCGTCTGTGCGACACCACATAAAGGGCTTATATAACAATAATCATAGTGAGTACCCAGGAGGTAGAACCGTCCCAGGGATACTCAATAATTCAAATAACATAAATGGTTAGTCCATAATAATAATAATCATAATCATCATACGTCACAAGTTATGATCCATGTTCTGGTTTAGTAGTTTCTCCTCCGAAGACCGACACTAAGACCGACACTTGACCCATCCCAGACTATAGTCCTTAACCATAGACACGGCTATTCGAATAGGTTTAATATCTCTTCAGAGGGTGTACTCTTTACCCACGAGTAACGGATTTCATTAGTCCATCGGAACTAATTCCGTCTACAGTCTTTTAGTCGAAAACACGCTTGACTTGCACACACCAGCCTAACTTTACTCGTGTCTGCAATCACCCAGACACCTGTTAAGCAAAACTCTAAGTGGGGAGGCTACAACCTCGCGTAGCATGGGATCAAATTTTTATCGCGCGCTCTAAGGGGTGGCCTCCCCTGTCGGTCCCAACCGGAAACACCCATGCCCTCGGACCAGGTGGCATGCCTACCGGCTACAACCGGTATCTTCCAGCATGGCCTCTCTGTACGGTGTGTGCTAGGACAGGGGTTGACAACTTACTGAACCGTACCCTACCTACGGCAGGGACAAGTGGAAGCACGAAACAAGTATGGGGGTTACTGGCACAAGACTCGATCTACGGCCGACTCAGGAGGCTTAAGTATTTCCTGCATGGTTAGCTCAAGAATTATATTTCACAGCCATCAGACACAACCACCACTCATTATACCTCCCCCTGCCCTACTGGTCATAACCGTCTCGACGAGGGACAAGCTCGTGTCTACACAAGACAGAGACTTTCCCGGGTCCTTCCCGGTAGGCATGAGAGGCATATGAGGGTGATTGCTATCACAAGCTTATCCATTTCCAACAGCAAGAATTTTCATTTATGCACTCAAGGTGTATGATCATATCGTCACATAAAAATAACTAACGCTTCATGTCGAGGTGGTGTTATAACCATATCAAACAACACACGATAATATTATGCCTGAGTTCAGAAATGCTTGCCTTCAAGGTGTGGAGAGGTGAGGTGCACTCCAATACTTTTTGAAAGCTCTCTTCTCTCCAAAAATCCTATTTTCGAAAATATGCAAATAACACATACTTTAAAAACAGTACAGAAAGTTGTCCTAATTATTTTTGAAATAAATCTTAAAATAAACTAGGTGAAATTTGAGAGAGGTAGGAAAAAGAATCAATTCATTTGGAGTTTTATTTAAAAAGATGTAGCCAGTTAAAGTTTTGGTCAAATTCTGTTTTTTAAAATAAAATAGAAAAAGAAAACATTTCAGATAGAAATACGCTTCTGGGGCAGAGGAGACGTACTTATGAAGTTTACGCCTTCACTTAAAACACGTGGAGGCGGGGCTGGGTCACTGACAGTGGGTCCACGGGGCCCACTGGTCAGGTTTGACCAGTCGTCCCCCGCCTTCCCTCTCCTTTCGCCGAACGAAGGCGGAGCTCCGGCGATCTTCGCCGGCGAACGGCGGCCCCTCGAGGGCATCCGAGGGCAGGGATGGATCTGCCACTCCTAGGCGGTCCTACCAGTGGTCGACTGGCCGGCGGGGACGGAGGGAGTCGCCGGCGGCGAGCTCCGCGGCGGAGGAAGCTTCGAGCATGATTGGGGAATTGGGCTACGGTGGGTTTTGATCGCGTTTGAGGGGTCGGGCAGCTCCGCACGGTCGAGGGGAATCGCATGGTGGCACTGGTTGGACGGGAGGGGCTCGGGTTGTCACACCCTAGCTAGTTCAAGCATTAGAGTGTGCATCATGTTTAAATTTCTTTTAAGTTTGAAATGGGGAAGGCAGAAACCCCCAACACCCCCTGGAAACAACTAGGGTTTACTAAAATTATTTTCAATGAACCTGAAATGCCCTTCTAAAAAGTTCACCCTCTTTGTCTTAGGTTAGAACCTCTGGCAAAATTGGTGCACAATTTTCTAGGTCAACAGAAGGTCATTGAATTAAATCATAAGTATTTGAATTTGGGCATTTAAATGCTCAAATAATTCTGGGAATAAATGTTTCCTATTGGAAATATTCTAAACAGAGCTTACATTTATTTTCAGGATTTTTGGAAATGTTTTAGTATTTTCAATAAAGCTAAACAGTTGCAGTTAAATAGAAAATAGAAACAAAATCAAAAAAAGAGAAGGAAGCCACCTAGGCCTTACCTAGCTCGGCCCAGCCGACTGGCCAGTGCCAGTCACCCCCTACCTCGCGCCAGGAGGTAGGGGCGCGTGCTCGCCACGCGCCGGCCACGCGCCGGCCACCTCCTGCTTCTGCCGATGCCCGGGAGATGCCCAGGGACGCCACGCGAACCCCACGTCCCCCTCTCATCCTCTCTCACTCCCCCCTCGTCTCCCTCACTCTCTCCCGCGACGGCCGAGCGCGTCCCTCGCCGCCGATCGCCGTAGTCACCACCACAGCCATCCCCTCGCCTCTCCGACGAGCTCATTAGCTCCGCCTCGACTCCCTCGTCCTCCCCACTGAGCCACGCATCGCCGGAGGCCCTGCAACGCCGCCTTCGCCCTCGTCTTCAACCTCGGGCACCCGAGCCTTCTCCGGTCGATTCGCCGTCGCCAGGACCTCCCCGAGCTCGCTGACCCCCTCTCCGACTCCGCTGTGAGCTCCTCTTCCTCTTCCCCTAGCTCTCGTGCTTGTTTGGCCTCTGTAGCCGCCGTTTCCATCGCACCCGAGAGCTCCCCACCGCCGGCCATGGCGCCGTCGTGGCTAGAGCCACCGTGGCTCGAAGCCAAGCTCGCAGTTGTGCTTAGTGCAGCACCAGGAACCCGTAGCCACCACCAGCTCCTTCTCCCGTGCACCATAGCCTCGAAACCAACCCCGCCCGAACTCCGGCCGCCGCCACGAGCTCGATTCTGGCGAGCTCGCTCCACCCCAGCTCCACCCACTTGCCCCACTAGATGCGCGCGAGTCCCAGCTACGCATAGCACTTCTCCGCCGTTGTTTTGGTCGCCTAAGGGCGTTTTTCGAAGCCCTCCGCCGTCTCGGCCTCGCCGGCGACTCAACGCCGGCGGGATTAGCCCTGTTGACCGGTGGGTTTGACCACTGACGTGGACTGGGTGGGCCCAGTTGACTTCCCTGAGTCAATGACAAGTGGGCCCCCTCTGTTAACTAAATCAGATTAGATTTAATTAAAGATAATTAGCTTAATTAACTACTGACACACGGGACCCACCAGTCAGGTTTGACCAGGACGTCCCCGTTGACCACTGACGTCACCCTGACGCATTGCTGACGCAGTAATTGATTTACTGGATTTATTTTTATTGAGGAAATTACAAAAAATGTTGAAAACTTCTAAAAATCATAGAAATTCAACCGTAACTCCAAATGAAATAATTTATATATGAAAAATGATCAGAAAAATTCAATCTATCCATCTGTAATGGTTTCATGCATGACAAAACAAGTTTACCATGCTGTTTAAGCAGAATAAGGAAATGCACTATTAAGGCCATGTTTAATGAGCTAATATTTGAATCTTTGATTCAAATGAGTTCATCCCTTTCTATTCTAGCTTGGAATAGGCCAAGACACATTCATATTACCATGTCATAGCGTGCATCATATTGTTGCATATCGTCATGTGTTGGTTGTGTTCCGATGTGTTCTTCGTGGTAGGTTCTGCCTCCGAGGATATTCACGAGTATCCAACTGAAGGGCAGTATCCCGCTACCACTCCATCAGGCAAGCAACCATTGATCATTCCGATACAAACCCATGTTCTCGCTTCTGCTCTTGTTTACTGCATTAAGACAATGCGATTCAAACTGTTGTGTGCTACGGTAGTTGAACCCTTATCCTCTGCATGACCTGTCATTGCCACAGTAACTAGATGAAACCCACTAGCATGTGTAGGAGTTGATTGAGCCATGTATGTGATTCCTACCTAGCTATGCCTGCTATGCTCAGAGTTGTGTCAGGTCTGGTTCATCTGGGTGATGGGCTAGAGTGAAATGCTTATGTCGGTAATGTGAGGGAGGTGTTGAACATGTTTTGGTAAAGGTATCGATGAGAGGCCATGTAGGAGTACATGGTGGGTTGTTTCATTGAGGCCGTCCCTAAGAACTGAGATCTGTATGTGCGATTTTAAGATTCAGCTACTACCATGCATTGGGATCCTTAATTGACCCTCTCGGCTTCTTAATCACCCTAGTACTCTGTCCAGGAGTTGCAAATAGTTTCTGGTGTTTGTAGGTTATGTGTTGGCGGCCGTGCGTAGCACTGACCCTAGGGGTAGGCTATGTTGCGGTAGATACACCATGGCACGGTGTACCGAGTCACCCGTTTGGTGTCTCGGGAACCCTGTTCACATCGCTCGGGGCCGTATGTGGAAACCTCGGCCGGACTCCCTGCGGATGGAACCTGGATAGGCGATAAACCTGGACTAGAGACTTAAGTGTTTAGGTAGGCCGTGGCCGTCACCCTTGCTGGGCTTCCGCTTGAAGGTTGCCGAGTACATGTCGTGTAAGCGGCAGTAAGTGGTGAAAGCGTGTATGACGAAGTACACCCCTGCAGGGTATAAAACTATTCGAATAGCCGCGTCCGCGGTAAAGGACTACTTGGTTGCCTATACAGTTCATAGACAAGTCAATGGATACTAATAAAAGACTCAAGATAAGCGTGAGTACCGAGGATGGCCCTCTCGTAGGATGACGAGAGAGGATCCCCGGTGGAGTATTGTGATGGTGAGTAGTGGACTCATGTGCGAAAACTATTTTACTGGTGGAGTTCCGTAGGATAGCTTAGCCAAGAGTCAAAGCTGGCTTGCTGCATTAACCCCACCACCTTCTTGAGGATAAGCATGTATAGTAGGATCTGATGTAAGACTTGCTGAGTACCTTTGTACTCGTGTTTTCTTAATTACTGTTTTCAGATGACACCGCCCACTCCGATGGGTTCTACGTAGACCTTGACGTCGACGAGTGACTAGCCACCCAGGTGGTGATCCTGGCCATGGAGGGCCTTATGTAGATAGACAGGCTTCGAGAAGCCTTCCTTCTTTCTAGAGTCTGTACTCAGACTAGTTGCTTCCGCATGTGCTTGTATGTTTGTATGACTTGAGTGTCGGGTCATGTGACCCCTATCTGTATGAACATGTTATGTATGGCTCTCTGGAGCCTTTAAATAAAGTACTTGAGTTGTAGAGTTTTGTTGTGATGCCATGTTGTATGTACTCATATCGGGCATATTGTGTGTATGATTGAAATGCTTGGTATGAGTGGGATCCGACAATCTAGTTGTTTATCCTTGGCAGCCTTTCTTATGGGGAAATGTAGTCTAGTGTTCCTCGAGCCATAGTAGTCCGCTACAGCCCGGTTCACCGGAGTCCTGCTAGCCCAGCACTACTGTTCAGGACACTTGACTGGCCGGCATGTGTTTCACTTCGTTCCTATGTCTGTCCCTTCGGGGAAATGTCACGCGGTGACTTCCGGAGTCCTTCCTAGCCTGCTACAGCCCGGGTTCCCCTGATCCTGTTAGCCCAGTGCTGCAACCCGGAATCACTCGCTGATGACCGACATGTTCGATGTGATTCATGTATGCCTGTCTCCATAGGTCTGTGCCGCTTTGGGTTCACGACTAGCCATGTCGGCCCGGGTTCTCTGTCATATGGATACTAGCGACACTATCATATACGTGAGCCAAAAGGCGCAAACGGTCCCGGCCATGGTAAGGCGACACCCGTGGGATACCGTGCGTGAGGCCGCAAAGTGATATGAGGTGTTACCGGCTAGATCGATGTGACTTGGAATCGGGGTCCTAACAGCGCTGGCATCAGAGCCGGACTGCCTGTAGGTTCGTTGAGCCAAACTGGTCGAAGTCGAGTCTAGAAATGCTTTAGTTATATGGAGGGGAATTGATTGTGGGAGGGAACGTAAGGCTCTTTTACTCCTTTACCCTATGCCTCTGATCTGAGTCATTCTCTTCTCATTCAACGTGGATTAAGGACTAGGCTCTCTTCTTCTATCAGGTTCACGTGTTACTAATCCGTAGTAGCTTATAGGATTGTTGTTAGCAGTCCCAGTTCAGTTTCTACTATTCTTAGTATGTTGCTAATTGGATCAGGACCTTGATATGATGTTGTTGAGTGGTATTGCGAACTGTTGTGGATGTCTCAAATCTTTTTCTGAGCATTCACAGCTGTTATGCTGTCCGATTTTCCCTAGAAATTCTGATGTCTTTACATTGTGGTTGTGCTTTCAGATGGCCAACCGTGTTCAAAACCAAGTGGTTCGCCTGACCCGGTGCCTCAACGTGCCCGGTCATACTGCTATGTTAGTCCGGGTAATGATCGAGACGGGCTACCATTTGTATCCCGAATACACCGTCGAAGAGCAGTTCCGCGACTTTAATCAAAGCCAATATCTCTGCACCGTCAGGATATTTCCTTCTTATCCTGGATCTACCAAGCCCCTCACTGTTCCTATGGACTTGGGGTTACTGTTGAGATGGCTGTGCAGGATGCTGCCTATTCCATGATGACCATCTTGCGAGTCCGGACTGGCCTGCTTCGGAACACCGACTTCCGTTACATGCCAGCTTCACTTCCGGGAGCACAAGGGTATCTTCAGGCTATCTATGCTGACTCCACTCAGGAGGACTCATTAACTCGTACCACTGCCGAGTTGCTCGAAGATAAGGACCGAGAGAATCGGGCCTTGAGGCTGGAGCTTTTCAATACCCGTGCTGATCATTGGGCCACATTGACAGTTTGCACCTGCGGTGCAAGCTGGATGTATGGATACAAGGGATCTGTATCCTGTGAGATCAGCCCTGCCAGACATGGTGGATTGGCGTGATGTGGGAGGCATCACCCCACCCCGTGGTCCCCGCAGGACACCGTTTGTTGGTCCAAGACCTCATCCTAGCCTCTATGGTCCACAGGCTCCTCAGGACCGTCTGTTTCCGGATGATCACGTTGAACTTCCAGACTATGGAGGTGACTTCTATGAGGACTACTACGGAGCTGTCTGAGTTAGTAGTAGTACCACTAGTATTGTAGTAGTTGTATCTCCACTGTCCTGCGTGACTTGTGGAATATGACTTTGCATGTAATCGATTCCGGAGGTGTAGACAAATAATGTATAGGAGCTTGGAATGCCTCCGATGAGATGTAATGTTTTTCATCATAGTTGTACTGTAGCCTGGGCTTGTACTAAACTATGTATGATGCGTATGACCGTTGGTATATATATGGCAGTTTTATATTACCATGACATACGGATTAACATCTCTGCATTCTGAGTTATCCATTACATACTGCACTTCCTTGCTAAGTTTGAGCCATCCTTATCTAAACCATTGTCTTGTTTTCTCCTAGGATGGTCAACACCCGCAGCAACCCTGCTGCCTCGGAGCAGGGGGAAGCCAGTGCAGCTAGGGGTGAAAATCTGCCTCACCCGCCTTCTCTGGCCGAAGTGATGCTGGAGGTGGAAAGAAACAAGCGTGAGACTAACCGTCTGCTGGAGCGGATTGAGCAGAACACTGCACGTCACCCACGAAATGACTTGGTGTCAATCAATGACTTTATCAAGCTGTACCCACCAAAGTTTAACCATTCCGTCGAACCCCTCGACGCGGATGACTGGCTTCATAGCATCACTCACAAGCTACGTTCTGCCAACGTAGCCGAAGCCGACAAGGTTACCTATGCTGCCTATCATCTCGAAGGCCCTGCTAGCTTTTGGTGGGAAAACTTCGAAGCTATGCGCCCGGTCGGCCAAATCACTACTTGGGCTGAATTCAGTGAGGCTTTCCGTGAGCATCACATTCCGGAAGGTCTCATGGATCACAAGAGGGAGGAGTTCTGCAACTTCACCCAGGGAAGACTGACTGTGGATGCTTATAGTCGTGAATTTGGAAATCTGGCACACTATGCTCCCGAAGAGGTGTCTACTGACGCTAAGAAGCAAGCAAGGTTCCGCAAGGGACTTAGCCCTGAGCTCCGCCGCGATCTTCGTCTGCATGAGTGCACCTCCTTTTAGAAGTTGGTCAACAAAGCCATCAGTGCTAAGACAGGCCAGACTGATTATGACGCTTCACGCAAGCACTCCCGTGATTTTTGCTCTTCATCCGGCTCTGGAACTCAGAAGCGTCGGGTGTGGATTCCAAGCACGGCACTGCCACCCAGGTTCATTCCGAGGCCATCCTTTGAGGCGCCACGTCCCAACCAGCAATTTGCATCGCCCAAGCCCTATGGAGGCCCCGCTGCTAATGCTGCTCCACGCCCCAATGTGGTGACATGCTTTAAGTGTGGAGAGCCAGGTCACTATAGCCGAGAGTGTCCCCAGAACAACAACCCCATCCAAACTGGAAAGTCTATTGGCCGTGGTAAGCCTGCGGGAAAGACATTCTACGCCAAGCTGGTCACCACTGCTCGTGGCCATGTCAACTATGTTTCAGCCGAGGAGGCTCATAAGGATCCCAACGTCGTCCTTGGTACGCTCCTCGTTAACTGCCATCCGGCATCTGTTCTTTTCGATACTGGAGCATCTCATTCATTCATATCGGAGAACTATGCTCGATTGCATAACACGACATTCCGTGACATGCCCACTTCCATGGTAATTCAAACTCCGGGTTCCAAATGGCAAACCTCTAGAGTAAGCCATGGGAACGAAATTCTTGTTGATAGACTTGTCTTCCTTTCATCCTTAATAGCTCTCAAGTCCTCGGACATAAACATCATCTTGGGTATGGACTAGATGTCAGCCCATTACGCTAAGATTGATTGTGCCACTAGAACCGTTCAACTTACTCACCCATCGGGCAAGACAGTCAATGTCTTAACTCGAGTGGCCAAGCGCCAGCTTTACTCCTTAAATGCCAACCCCCTTCCAGACCTTGAGGATGTTCCGGTAGTCCGAGACTTTCCGGATGTCTTTCCAGAAGAACTGCCAGGTGTTCCACCTGACAGAGATGTTGAGTTTGTGATAGACCTTGTTCTAGGAACCGTTCCAATTTATAGAGGACCCTACAAGATGGCACCCTTAGAACTAGCCGAGCTTAAGAACCAACTCGATGAGTCCTTGAAAAAGGGTTTCATCCGTCCTAGTTCCTCTCCTTGGGCTTGTCCCGTCCTCTTCGTCAAGAAGAAGGATGGAACGGATCGAATGGTTGTGGACTACCACCCTGTCAACCTGGTCACCATCAAGAACAAATACCCGCTTCCCAGGATTAACGATCAATATGATCAGCTTGCTGGATCCTCAGTCTTTTCCAAGATGGATTTGAGGTTGGGCTACCATCAACTCAAAATCAGAAACGGGGACATTCCCAAAACGGCCTTTGTTACTCGTTATGGCCAATACGAATACACCGTGATGTCCTTCGGTTTAACCAATGCCCCAGCTACCTTCTCTCGGTTAATGAACTCGGTTTTCATGGAGTACTTGGACAAATTTGTCGTAGTATACCTCGATGACATACTCATCTACTCCAAGAATGAAGAGGAACATGCCGAACATCTAAGGCTGGTGTTGATGAAACTTCGAGAGCATCGCCTTTACGCCAAATTCTCCAAGTGTGAATTTTGGTTGCCAGAAGTGACCTATCTAGGCCATGTAATCTCTGGCAAGGGTATTGCTGTCAATCCCGAGCGAGTTCAAGCCATCCTTGATTAGACTCCACCTGAGACGGTTAAGCAAGTTCGGAGCTTCCTTGGCTTAGCGAGCTATTGCCGCCGCTTCGTCGAGAATTTCTCCAAGGTTGCTAAACCTCTAACTGAACTCCTCAAGAAAGATAAAAAGTTCGAGTGGACTCCACAGTGCGAGATCAGTTTTCAGGAACTGAAAAGACGCCTGACATCTGCCCCCGTACTGGTACCACCAGATTTCTCCAAGGACTTTATTATCTATTGCGACGCCTCGCGACAAGGACTAGGTTGCATACTCATGCAAGATCGTCAGGTAATTGCCTATGCTTCACGGAAATTACACCCACATGAGGAAAATTATCCCACACATGATCTAGAGCTTGCAGCTGTACTCCATGCACTTAAAACCTGGCGACATTACCTTCTCGATAATCATTGCGAGATCTTCACCGATCACCAAAGTTTGAAGTATATCTTCACCCAACCAGATTTGAATCTCAGGCAAAGACGTTGGGTTGAGTTGATCTCGGATTATGACTTAGCAATAACTTACACCCCGGGCAAAGACAATGTCATGGCTGATGCACTAAGTCGTAAGTCCTATTGTAACAACCTGATGTTACAACAAAGTCAACCACTTCTCCATGAGGAATTTCGTAAGCTTAATCTTCACATTGTTCCTCGAGGATTCCTATCCACCCTGGTGGCGAAACCTACCCTTATGGATCAAATCATAACTGCCTAGCGGTATGACAAAGGCATATCCCGGATTAGGGAAAACATTGCTAGCGGAGTTGCTAAATGTTTTTCCATGGATACACGGGGTGCTGTCTTCTTTGAGAACCGTTTGGTGGTTCCCAAGAAACAACATCTACGCCAGTTGATCCTTAAGGAAGCTCATGAATCCCCTCTCACCATTCATCCCGGTAGTACTAAAATGTATCAAGACCTACGCCAGAGGTTTTGGTGGACTAGGATGAAGAGAGAAATCGCTCAATACATTGCCAATTGCGACGTTTGTCGTTGTGTTAAAGCAGAGCATCAACGGCCTGCTGGCACCCTTCAACCTTTGGCTATTCCCGAATGGAAATGGGATAAAATTAGTATGGATTTCATCACTGGGTTTCCCAGGACCAAGAGAGGGAATAATGCCATCTTCGTCGTGATCGACCGACTTTCCAAAGTAGCCCACTTTCTACCTGTTCGTGAGAGTATCACTGCTAGCCAGCTAGCCGATTTATACATCTCCCGAATAGTGTCTCTTCATGGTGTTCCATTGGAAATTAACTCAGACCGTGGGAGTCTCTTCACCTCTCGATTTTGGCAAAGTTTCCAAAATGCTATGGGAACTCGTCTCTCCTTTAGCACTGCCTTCCATCCTCAATCAGGTGGTCAAGTAGAGCGAGTCAATCAAATTCTGGAAGATATGCTCCGAGCTTCTGTCATCTCGTTCGGAATGAGTTGGGAGAAATGCCTTCCATTCGCGGAGTTTGCCTATAATAATAGTTATCAAGCCAGCTTGGGCAAAGCTCCTTTCGAAGTTCTTTATGGACGGAAATGTCGAACACCTCTTAACTGGTCAGAAACCAGGGAAAGACAACTCTTTAGCCCGGATATGATTCAGGAAGCAGAAGAGCAGGTTCGCGTTATTCGTGAGAAATTGAAAACAGCCCAATCTCGTCAAAAGAGTCAATATGATCGTAAACATAAGCCTATGACTTATGAAGTCGACGAGAAGGCTTACCTTCGGGTTACTCCGTTAAAGGGAACCCATCATTTCGGTATCAAAGTCAAATTGGCTCCTCGTTACATTGGACCCTTTCGCATTCTTGCCAAACGAGGAGAAGTTGCCTACCAATTGGAACTACCTCCGCATCTTTCCAGAGTTCACGATGTCTTCCACGTTTCACAACTCAGGCATTGCTTCGCGGATCCTATCCGTGGAGTGGACCATGAAACGCTTGATCTACAAGATAACCTCTCTTATCGGGAATATCCCGTTCGTATCCTTGATCAGGCCGAGCGTACCACCCGATGTCAGAATATCAAGTTTCTCAAGGTTCAATGGTCACACCATTCCGAGAAAGAAGCCACTTGGGAAAGGGAGGATCGTCTTCGACTTGAGTACCCCACCTTCTTCTCGGGGGATCCTAAATCTCGGGACGAGATTCTTTTGAGTGGGGGTGAGTTGTCACACCCTAGCTAGTTCAAGCATTAGAGTGTGCATCATGTTTAAATTTCTTTTAAGTTTGAAATGGGGAAGGCAGAAACCCCCAACACCCCCCTGGAAACAACTAGGGTTTACTAAAATTATTTTCAATGAACCTGAAATGCCCTTCTAAAAAGTTCACCCCTTTGTCTTAGGTTAGAACCTCTGGCAAAATTGGTGCACAATTTTCTAGGTCAACAGAAGGTCATTGAATTAAATCATAAGTATTTGAATTTGGGCATTTAAATGCTATAAAATAATTTAAATGCTCAAATAATTCTGGGAATAAATGTTTCCTGTTGGAAATATTCTAAACAGAGCTTACATTTATTTTCAGGATTTTTGGAAATGTTTTAGTATTTTTAATAAAGCTAAACAGTTGCAGTTAAATAGAAAACAGAAACAAAATCAAAAAAAGAGAAGGAAGCCACTTGGGCCTTACCTGGCTCGGCCCAACCGACTGGCCAGCGCCTGTCACCCCCTACCTCGCGCCAGGAGGCAGGGGCGCGTGCTCCCCGCGCGCCGGCCACGCGCCGGCCACCTCCTGCTTCTGCCGATGTCCGGGAGATGCCCAGGGACGCCACGCGACCCCCACGTCCCCCTCTCATCCTCTCTCACTCCCCCCTCGTCTCCCTCACTCTCTCCCGCGACGGCCGAGCGCGTCCCTCGCCGCCGATCGCCGTAGTCGCCACCACAGCCATCCCCTCGCCTCTCCGACGAGCTCATTAGCTCCGCCTCGACTCCCTTGTCCTCCCCACCGAGCCACGCATCGCCGGAGGCCCTGCAATGCCGCCTTCGCCCTCGTCTTCAACCTCGGGCATCCGAGCCTTCTCCGGTCGATTTGCCGTCGCCAGGACCTCCCCGAGCTCGCTGACCCCCTCTCCGACTCCGCTGTGAGCTCCTCTTCCTCTTCCCCTAGCTCCCGTGCTCGTTTGGCCTCTGTAGCCGCCGTTACCACCGCGCCCGAGACCTCCCCGCCGTCGGCCATGGCACCGTCATGGCTACAGCCACCGTGGCTCGAAGCCAAGCTCGCAGTTGTCCTCAGTGCAGCACCAGGAACCCGTAGCCACCACCAGCTCCTTCTCCCATGCACCATAGCCTCGAAACCAACCCCGCCCGAACTCCGGCCGCCGCCACGAGCTCGATTCTGGTGAGCTCGCTCCACCCCAGCTCCACCCACTTGCCCCACTAGATGCGCGCGAGTCCCAGCTATGCATAGCACTTCTCCGCCGTCGTTTTGGTCGCCTAAGGGCATTTTTCGAAGCCCTCCGCCATCTCGGCCTCGCCGGCGACTCAACGCCGGCGGGATTAGCCCTGTTGACCGGTGGGTTTGACCACTGACGTGGACTGGGTGGGCCCAGTTGACTTCCCTGAGTCAATGACAAGTGGGCCCCCTCTGTTAACTAAATCAGATTAGTTTTAATTAAAGATAATTAGCTTAATTAACTACTGACACACGGGACCCACCAGTCAGGTTTGACCTAGACGTCCCCATTGACCACTAACGTCAGCCTGACGCATTGCTGACGCAGTAATTGATTTACTGGATTTATTTTTAATCAGGAAATTCCAGAAAATGTTTAAAACTTCTAAAAATCATAGAAATTCAACCGTAACTCCAAATGAAATAATTTATATATGAAAAATGATCAGAAAAATTCAATCTATCCATCTGTAATGG
Source organism: Triticum aestivum (assembly GCF_018294505.1). NCBI lineage: Eukaryota > Viridiplantae > Streptophyta > Magnoliopsida > Poales > Poaceae > Triticum > Triticum aestivum. Next base: position 467,241,013 of record NC_057797.1, read on the forward strand.
TTTTATGCATGACAAAACAAGTTTACCTTGCTGTTTAAGCAGAATAAGGAAATGCACTATTAAGGCCATGTTTAATGAGCTAATATTTGAATCTTTGATTCAAATGAGTTCATCCCCTTCTATTCTAGCTTGCAATAGGCCAAGACACATTCATATTGCCATGTCATAGCATGCATGTTATTGTTGCATATCGTCATGTGTTGATTGTGTTCCGATGTGTTCTTCGTGGTAGGTTCTGCCTCCGAGGATATTCACGAGTATCCAACTGAAGGGCAGTATCCCGCTACCACTCCATCAGGCAAGCAACCATTGATCATTCCAATACAAACCCATGTTCTCGCTTCTGCTCTTGTTTACTGCATTAAGACAACGCGATTCAAACTGTTGTATGCTACGGTAGTTGAACCCTTATCCTCTGCATGACCTGTCATTGCCACAATAACTAGATGAAACCCACTAGCATGTGTAGGAGTTGATTGAGCCATGTATGTGATTCCTACCTTGCTATGCCTGCTATGCTTAGAGTTGTATCAGGTCTGGTTCATCTGGGTGATGGGCTAGAGTGAAATGCTTATGTCGGTAATGTGAGGGAGGTGTTGAACATGTTTTGGTAAAGGTATCGATGAGAGGCCATGTAGGAGTACATGGTGGGTTGTTTCATTGAGGCCGTCCCTAAGAACTGAGATCTGTATGTGTGATTTTAAGATTCAGCTACTACCATGCATTAGGATCCTTAATTGACCCTCTCGGCTTCTTAATCACTCTAGTACTCTGTCCAGGAGTTGCAAATAGTTTCTGGTGTTTGTAGGTTATGTGTTGGCGGCCGTGCTTAGCGTTGACCCTAGGGGTGGGCTATGTTGCGGTAGATACACCGTGGCACGGTGTACCGAGTCACCCGTTTGGTGTCTCGGGAACCCTGTTCACATCATTCGGGGCCATATGTGGAAACCTCGGTCGGACTCCCTGCGGATGGAACCTGGATAGGCGATAAACCTGGACTAGAGACTTAAGTGTTTAGGTAGGCCGTGGCCGTCACCCTCGCTGGGATTCCGCTTGAAGGTTGCCGAGTACATGTCGTGTAAGCGGCAGTAAGTGGTGAAAGCGTGTATGACAAAGTACACCCCTACAGGGTATAAAACTATTCGAATAGCCGCGTCCACGGTAAAGGACTACTTGGTTGCCTATACAGTTCATAGACAAGTCAATGGATACTAATAAAAGACTCAAGATAAGCGTGAGTACCGAGGATGGCCCTCTCGTAGGATGACGAGAGAGGATCCCCCGTGGAGTATTGTGATGGTGAGTAGTGGACTCGTGTGCGAAAACTATTTTACTGGTGGAGTTCTGTAGGATAGCTTAGCCAAGAGTCAAAGCTGGCTTGCTGCATTAACCCCACCACCTTCTTGAGGATAAGCATGTATAGTAGGATCTGATGTAAGACTTGTTGAGTACCTTTGTACTCATGTTTGATTAATTACTGTTTTCAGACGACACCGCCCACTCCGATGGGTTCTACGTAGACCTTGATGTCGACGAGTGACTAGCCACCCAGGTGGTGATCCTGGCCATGGAGGGCCTTATGTAGATAGACAGGCTTTGAGAAGCCTTCCTTCTTTCTAGAGTCTGTACTCAGACTAGTTGCTTCCGCATGTGCTTGTATGTTTCTATGACTTGAGTGTCGGGTCATGTGACCCCTATCTGTATGAACATGTTATGTATGGCTCTCTGGAGCCTTTAAATAAAGTACTTGAGTTGTAGAGTTTTGTTGTGATGCCATGTTGTATGTACTCATATCGGGCATATTGTGTGTATGATTGAAATGCTTGGTATGAGTGGGATCCGACAATCTAGTTGTTTATCCTTGGTAGCCTTTCTTATGGGGAAATGTAGTCTAGTGTTCCTCGAGCCATAGTAGTCCGCTACAGCCCGGTTCACCGGAGTCCTGCTAGCCCAGCACTACTGTTCAGGACACTTGACTGGCCGGCATGTGTTTCACTTCGTTCCTATGTCTGTCCCTTCGGGGAAATGTCACGCGGTGACTTCCGGAGTCCTGCCTAGCCTGCTACAGCCCGGGTTCCCCGGAGTCCTGTTAGCCCAGTGCTACAGCCCGGAATCACTCGCTGATGACCGACATGTTCGATCTGATTCATGTATGCCTGTCTCCATAGGTCTGTGCCGCTTTGGGTTCACGACTAGCCATGTCGGCCCGGGTTCTCTGTCATATGGATACTAGCGACACTATCATATACATGAGCCAAAAGGCGCAAACGGTCCCGGCCATGGTAAGGCGACACCCATGGGATACCAGGCATGAGGCCGCAAAGTGATATGAGGTGTTACCGGCTAGATCGATGTGACTTGGAATCGGGGTCCTGACACGGGTTGCTACCGAATGGACCGGAGGGCGGCGGCGGCTGTACTGGCCGGAGATGGGGAAGAAGACCTTCCCTGGTCGATTGACTGCTATGGGGGTGCTAGGTGGGGTGGCTTGAGGTCGCCTTTGGTTTCGGAGAGGCTCGAGGCTCCTTAAATAGGCGGTCAGGGTCGGTCCCGACGATGGCTGTGGATAAGAATGCCGGCGACCGTCATTCTGTTGCAGCAGGGGGACGTGGTGGCGACGAGCACTTGCGGACAAGCTTGTGGATGGGCTCGGACTGCTTTGGAGGGCAGCTGGCATGCGGGGGTGACTTGGGCAGTGCCGTACATGTCAGGGCGCACTGTGGCCGCCCGCTAGGCGCCGTGGCCGACCTGACGGCGGAGCCGTAGGGCGCCAGGGGCAGCTCTGTGAGGTGGTAGGGGTCTGGTGCGTCGACTGGTAGAGGGGAAGGGCCAAAACGAGCGCGGGGCATCGGCAGTGGGACGCGGCGACTCGGTGCACGCGCGTGCAAAACGTGCGCTCTGGGCGCGCCCAGAGCACGCACGCTGCGTGTTCGGCAGAATGCCACGGCATGCCAGAGGGCTCCAAATCACCTAAGATTTAGCAGGTCTAGGCTAGGTCCATCTAGGAGTTTAGTAGACAAGATGGTTAGGTCAGGGGATCAATTTCACAAAGCAAACTAATAATCATGCCAAATCTGCTTATACACTCAAGGTGTTCGGCAGAATGCTAAGTGCATCTAGGCAACTCTTCGGGTGGCCAAACTTTCTAGATCAGTGTCTCTTTAGATGAGGGAGAGGATGGCAAGGTCATTGGGACAAAATAAGAAACTTGTTAGTGCAAGCTTTGCAAAACTTCAGTTTTGGACAGAAAGAACAATGCCTCATTGCATGCACTTAAAATCCTCCAATGGGTCCACTCTCCTGGACTTAAGGGTTTTGTAGGATGGGCTATAAGTAGGAAAAAGCTCATGGTTACTAGAGCAAGATACATTAGGGTTGCAGTAGAAAACACCCAACTGGGCCAGAATGAAAATGAGGTTGATTCACTCAAATCTTTCAAAGAACATCAAAGGGTTTTAGCATAAAGTTGAATAATATACTCCTATGAACATCCCATAATTTTGGTGGAAGCTAGAAAGAAATATTTAAATGGGTTGTAGTGCAAAATTGCCCACTGGACCAGATTTGAAAACTTGGTGTAGAGCTCAAAATATCCAAAGAATGAAATATATTTTTGCATAAAAGTGATTTAAAAACATCACATGACATCTCCAAATTTTGGTTGGAATTTTAGATAAATCTATCAAAAGGTTGCAATTCAAATTGGGTCCTGAAACTTAAGAAAAAAACATTTTAAGGAATAAGGCTCAGAAAGGAATAATTATGCAAATAAATCCACTGATAATAGAAATGTTTTTCTTGAGGGGAGAAACAAGTGCAATAATACATTTGGAAAGTTTTTTTCACTTGAGGTAAAACCCCATAATAATAAGGTAAAGAAAGGCCCTGAAACAAAGGAAAATCCAGAAAATAAAAGTTTAAATTTCTTGGCAAAATTTTAATTAATAAAATAAGGGTAAAATTTTGGGGTGTCACAACACTACCCCCCTTAAGAAAAAATCTCGTCCTCGAGATTTGCTAAAAGCTGTTTTTGAAAATATTACTCTTACCATTTCAAAAAAATAACCTCTTTACTTATGCAATAAAAGTGCGGTTTCCGAGAGAGGGCAATAAGTGGTGTAAAACTACAGTGTGGAACACTGGCGCTGCGTGGAAAAATTCATGGTTAGGTGAAAATGAGGGATTTCTACGCTGGATACAGTAAATTTAGAATAAATTCTAAAATTAAAATACGCTGGTCAAACCCGAGAGCACAGTGCTCTCACTGGCTGACAGGTGGACCCGGGGTCCACTGTCAGTCTCTTCTTCTTCCTCACGGTTCCCTCTTCTTCCTCTCTCCCGCACGCTTTACCGCGCTTTCTCCATCGGCGATGTTTAGCGCGTAGGGCATCTAGGCCGTACCGCGGTAGTGCGCGGCGTGCTAGCTGCCGGTGCAGCGTGCACTCACCTCGCGGGCCAGTGTGCTGTCGGCACTGCTCGCGGATTCGCCTCCGAACACCGGTGATCGGGCGACGAGCGGCGCTGGTGGACTTTGCCCACCGTACACCGAGCTCGAGCTATAAAATGGCCGAGGTGCTTCTCTCTTCTTCCTCACACCTGGCCTCGCTTCTCCTTCCCCTTCTTCCTCCTCCATTTCCGTTTACAGGAGTTAGAGATGAGGTTTGAATGGCGGAGGCGATGCTGGATTGGTACGTGATCCTGATGTGCGGAGGGCTGGCGGCATTGCTAGGGCTCTCCATGCTCCTGTGTGCGATGATCCTCGATGATCGTCGTGATGCTGCCGCTCGAGTGTTGGCTCTCCGCGGTGGCGGTGATCACGAGGAATAGGTGTGGTGTTGGGTGCTAACTGTTGTCGGTATGCTGGGTAACTTGCACCAGGATGATTACCCACCAATCTCTCCTTCAGAGGCTGTGGTGTACTAGGGAGATGATTAGCCAGATGCAGCACGGTTACGTGGTGTTGCAAGTAGTGTATGTGTTCGAGTGGTTGTGGTTGTGAGCCTGCTGCCGTGGTGCTGCGCGAATAAAAATCCATGTCGTGAGGAGATATATGTTGTAGCAACTCAGGGAAAAGAAATCTCACTCCAGGATTTCTCGCGAGGAAAAATTAGTTAATCAAAATTTACAGCAGCAAAAATTACTCACTACAATTGAAACCAAATGTTCATCTCATCGCACAAGATTTAGAATAACATGCATGAGTTACAACACTTATCTAAATGCGAGAATAAAAGAACATAGCAGTGACGTCTAGAATGAAAATGGCAACTGGACGGGGTACCGAGAAAACGTCTCTGGTACTGGGGCACACTCTTCTTCTATCAGGGGAAGCGGGTTGATCAGTCGATGAACGCGTCTCTCCTGGTCGGGTCTTAGTGGTCTGCCGATGGCGATCTGAGGATTTAAATCAGCGAGACTCTGGAGATAACCCATCACTCGTTGGGTCAAACGCTCTTGAGCGATGACATACTGGACAAGGTTGGCCAGTACTGGGTCTCTCTCAATTCGTCCGCCGGGAAAAGATGTCACTTCCCCGGGTGCTGCACGGCTCAGAAAGTAATAATACCCTCGTTCGCTGGCATAGGATACCGCGAATCGAAGCGAACAATCGCTTCGTATGCAACCGCTTCTATGGCCATCTGCGGAGTTAGCATAGATTTCCCTAGGAAGGAGACTTCCGTTGGGTCCTGATTTGAGTTTACGGGAGGGATGTGCACTACTGCCCAAATATTTCGAGGTGGAAGAGGTGATCCTCGATTTAAGCAGTTCATACTGGGGTGGCTGGGTAGAACCCATGGTATTGCAGGTAAAGTCCCACAATATTTTAACAAAACTACCTGGGGTTGCATCCGGGGTTCTCAGATAAAAGCTAGGGCTCAGCATGGCAAGAAATGGTTGTGAGGGTTGCGCACAAGATGAGGGGTACTTGGCACGGTCACGAGGTGGCCTTTTATATAGCAACTGGGTTGGGTTATTTACCGCGGTGAGGGGCACTTGTTTGCTGGTTCTGCTCTCATGGTGGTCGGGGTCAAAGCCACAGATACACACATCTCACAAAAGTGACGTGTTACTGTGGGTGCCGTCGGGGTTGGCTTTGGTAGCCACACCCGGGATTAAAATGTAGCCGTACACCAACGCACTCATGCATGGCCATTATTCAAAATAGGAATGCACAAGCATGTAGCATTCTAATATGGCGACACATGATCACACAATTGCAGGGCGTGGGGCATACTATGACTTGGCACTACTCGAGGGACTTAGTCTACCTCGTTTATATCTAAGTGAGCGTGCCTTGTGGATGTCGAGGCTTCTCCATTGGCTTCACTGTCGGGGTTAGCTGCAGGTGGATGCGGAACTGCAGGGCCGGGGTAGTGATGATGACCATCGCGGGGATTGTTGGCCACAATCCCGTTGGAGTGTGTTCCCAAAAGGCGACGAAGTACTTCTAGGGTCATCAAAGCACCTTGGTCGATGGCTGGGGCTGATCTCAAGGTCTCGATCGGTTGTCCGAACAGCACGACTGGGTTGTCGGCGTCGGGCTCAGCTTCTCTTCTTGCCGGGGCTCGGCGAACCAGTTCTCCACGAGCTGCGATCAGATCAAGGGTGATTTGATCGAACAGTCCCTCTAGTGCACTTACATAGCGCACCAGATGCAATAATGCAGGATCCGTCTCGTGATCTCCGTTGGCAACTTGTGGTGGTCTACCATACCCGTCACGGCTAGGGTAGTAGTAGAAGGAGCGACAGTTAACTCGGGGAGACAAGTGCTGGAGTTGAACTATAGCTTCTCGAGCAGCTAGTTGGATGGCTTGTGGCTCAAAGGAAGTTGTCCTTCCGGTGAACCTGTAGGAGCGTTCTGGCGATAGACCCCTACCATAGACGTGCACAGTGGCCCAAAATTGACGGCTCTCACCGCTCATGGACCCTTGGTACACAACATATTCTGGGGGCTCTTCTAATGCAAAGGCACAACGGGTAAGGTTTGCTAGCACGGTCACAAAACCTCCAAGGTTGGTTGCTGTGGTCTCATTGTGAACAATGGGTCCTGGCATTTTAGCTTGGTTTGGGGTTAGAGGCTGCACTGTGCTGCGTCGAGGCTAGCGTGCCCTCTTTATAGAAAAAGGGGATGGAGTCTTCCTTCGCACGCTTGCGAAAAAGACTATTTAGGGGCTGGTCACTGGCGCATGACCGACAGGCTAGGCTGATAGGTTGGGCACCAACTGCCAAAGGGTGTCGGGTCACTGTGTGGCTATTTTACGCGAGAAGCTTGGTCGGGGTGTGGTTAAGGTCTGGTGGGTTGGTTTACCTAGGTTTTTCGACCTGGCTAAGATAGGATTAGCCAATGGTCAGCCTGGCTATGATACCAAGTTGTCAGGACCGGGTTTTTCGGGATATTAATTTCCCAAAAAGTGGCCCTTGTGCTCACGAGCCCCAGGATTACTGTTAGCTGATGAGACACCAACTTGTTACAGAAACTCCAAGCAAACTACAAAAAATACGTAGTACAAGACCATTCTGGCCTATGGGTACAACAATTGGTTTCTAGTGGTTGATGGCGGAAGCGGTTTGCGGATCATCAGCGTCTATGGGACTCCATCTCCCACAGGAACAGCTGACCAGGATAACTCCTATCTTCGCGAGGCTGCTATCTCCATTGCGTAGGTTCCGGGCTGTCATCGCAACATTCCTTTCCACGCAAGAAATCTGGCCAAGACAATAGCCAGGGACAAGCCAGCGAGTACTTTGAATGTACTCGCAAACATTAAGAACACAGGTATAATATGGCCACTGATAATCGTGCTTTAAAATATACTATGATCACTTCGACAGTTATGAAATAAGGCTCATGATGCACACAAGTAGATCATTTAAATAAAACATGAGGAAGCAATCAGGGTGTAGAAATGCAGAGCACCGATCGGGTGTCTGAAGCGATGCCTCGAAGGATAATAATATGAAGCATGCCTCAGTCGCGCGTCTGAGCGACACCACATAAAGGGCTTATAAGTAGATAAAATATCAAGCATGCCACAGTCGGGCGTCTGTGCGACACCGCATAAAGGGCTTATAAGGAAATAAAATAACAAGGATGCCACAGTCGGGCGTCTGTGCGACACCACATAAAGGGCTTATAAGTAAATGAAATGACAAGCATGCCACAGTCGGGCGTCTGTGCGACACCACATAAAGGGCTTATATAACAATAATCACAGTGAGTACCCAGGTGGTAGAACCGTCCCAGGGATACTCAATAATTCAAATAGCATAAATGGTTAGTCCATAATAATAATAATCATAATCATCATACGTCACAAGTTATGATCCATGTTCTGGTTTAGTAGTTTCTCCTCCGAAGACCGACACTAAGACCGACACTTGACCCATCCTAGACTATAGTCCTTAACCATGGACATGGCTATTCGAATAGGTTTAATATCTCTGCAGAGGGTGTACTCTTTACCCACGAGTAACGGATTTCATTAGTCCATCAGAACTAATTCCGTCTATGGTCTTTTAGTCGAAAACACGCCTGACTTGCACACACCAGCTTAACTTTACTCGTGTCTGCAATCACCCAGACACCTATTAAGCAAAACTCTAAGTGGGGAGGCTACAACCTCGCGTAGCATGGGATCAAATTTTTATCGCGCGCTCTAAGGGGTGGCCTCCCCTCTCGGTCCCAACCAGAAACACCCATGCCCCCGGACCAGGTGGCATGCCTACCGGCTACAACCGGTATCTTCCACCATGGCCTCTCTGTACGGTGTGTGCTAGGACAGGGCTTGACAACTTACTGAACCGTACCCTACCTACGGCAGGGACAAGTGGCAGCATGAAACAAGTATGGGGGTTACTAGCACAAGACTCGATCTACGGCCGACTCAGGAGGCTTAAGTATTTCCTGCATGGTTAGCTCAAGAATTATATTTCACAGCCATCAGACACATCCACCACTCATCATACCACCCCCTGCCCTACTGGACATAACTGTCTCGACGAGGGACAAGCTCGTGTCTACACAAGACAGAGACTTTCCCGGGTCCTTCCCGGTAGGCATGAGAGGCATATGAGGGTGATTGCTATCACAAGCTTATCCATTTCCAACAGCAAGAATTTTCATTTATGCACTCAAGGTGTATGATCATATCGTCACATAAAAATAACCAACGCTTCATGTCGAGGTGGTGTTATAACCGTATCAAACAACACACGATAATATTATGCCTGAGTTTAGAAATGCTTGCCTTCAAGGTGTGGAGAGGTTAGGTGCACTCCAATACTTTTTGAAAGCTCTCTTCTCTCCAAAAATCCTATTTTTGAAAATATGCAAATAACACATACTTTAAAAACAGTACAAAAAGTTGTCCTAATTATTTTTGAAATAAATCTTAAAATAAACTAGGTGAAATTTGAGAGAGGTAGGAAAAAGAATCAATTCATCTGGAGTTTTATTTAAAAAGATGCAGCCAGTCAAAGTTTTGGTCAAATTCTGTTTTTTAAAATAAAACAGAAAAAGAAAACGTTTCAGATAGAAATACGCTTCCGGGGCAGAGGAGACGTACTTATGAAGTTTACGCCTTCACTTAAAACACGTGGAGGCGAGGCTGGGTCACTGACAGTGGGTCCATGGGGCCCACTGGTCAGGTTTGACCAGTCGTCCCCCGCCTTCCCTCTCCTGTCGCCGAACGAAGGCGGAGCTCCGACGATCTTCGCCGGTGAACGGAGGCCCCTCAAGGGCATCCGAGGGCAGGGATGGATCCGCCACTCCTAGGCGGTCCTACCGGTGGTCGACTGGCCGGCGGGGACGGAGGGAATTGCCGGCGACGAGCTCCGCGGCGGAGGAAGCTCCGGGCATGACTGGGGAATTGGGCTACGGTGGGTTTTGATCGCTTTTGAGGGGTCGGGCAGCTCCGCAAGTTTGAGGGGAATCGCATGGTGGCACTGGTTGGACGGGAGGGGCTCGGGTTGCTACTGAATGGACCGGAGGGCGGCGGCGGCTGTACTGGCCGGAGATGGGGAAGAAGACCTTCCCTGGTCGATTGACTGCTATGGGGGTGCTAGGTGGTGTGTCTTGAGGTCGCCTGAGGTTTCGGAGAGGCTCGGGGCTCCTTAAATAGGCGGTCGGGGTCGGTCCCGACGATGGCCGTGGATAAGAACGCCGGCGACCGTCATTCTATTGCAGCAGGGGGACGTGGCGGCGACGAGCGCTTGCGAACAAGCTTGTGGATGAGCTCGGACTGCTTTAGAGGGCAGCTGGCATGCGGGGGTGGCTTGGGCGGCGCCCTCCATGGTAGGCGCACTGTGGCCGCCCGCTAGCCGCCGTGGCCGACCTGATGGCGGAGCTGTAGGGCGCCAGGGGCAGCTCTGTGACGCGGGAGGGGTCGGGTGCGTCGACTGGTAGAGGGGAAGGGCCAAAACGAGCGCGGGGCATCGGCAGTGGGACGCGGCGACTTGGTGCGTGCGCGTGCAAAACGTGCGCTCTGGGCGCTCCCAGAGCACGCGCGCTCTATGTTCGGCAGAATGGCACGACATGCCAGAGGGCTCAAAATCACCTAAGATTTAGCAAGTCTTGGCTAGGGCCATCTAGGAGTTTAGTAAACAAGCTGGTTAGGTCAGGGGATCAAGTTCACAAAGCAAACTAATAATCATGCCAAATCTGCTTATACACTCAAGGTGTTCGACAGAATGCTAAGTGCATCTAGGCAACTCTTCGGGTGGCCAACCTTTCCAGATCAGTGTCTCTTTAGATGTGGGAGAGGATGGCAAGGTCATTGGGACAAAATCAGAAACTTGTTAGTGCAAGCTTTGCAAAACTTCAGTTTTGTACAGAAAGAACAATGCCTCATTGCATGCGCTTAAAATCCTCCAATGGGTCCACTCTCCTGGACTTAAGGGTTTTGTAGGATGGGCTATAAGTAGGAAAAAGCTCATGGTTACTAGAGCAAGATACATTAGGGTTGCAGTAGAAAACACCCAACTGGGCCAGAATGAAAATGAGGTTGATTCACTCAAATCTTTCAAAGAACATCAAAGGGTTTTTGCATAAAGTTGAATAATATACTCCTATGAACATCCCATAATTTTGGTGGAAGCTAGAAAGAAATATTTAAATGGGTTGTAGTGCAAAATTGCCCACTGGACCAGATTTGAAAACTTGGTGTAGAGCTCATAATATCCAAAGAATGAAATATATTTTTGCATAAAAGTGATTTAAAAACATCACATGACATCTCCAAATTTTGGTTGGAATTTTAGATAAATATATCAAAAGGTTGCAGTGCAAATTGGGTCCTGAAACTTAAGAAAAAAACATTTTAAGGAATAAGGCTCAGAAAGGAATAATTATGCAAATAAATCCACAGATAATAGAAATGTTTTTATTGAGGGGAGAAACAAGTCCAATAATACATTTGGAAAGTTTTTTTCACTTGAGGTAAAACCCCATAATAATAAGGTAAAGAAAGGCCCTGAAACAAAGGAAAATCCAGAAAATAAAAGTTTAAATTTCTTGGCAAAATTTTAATTAATAAAATAAGGGTAAAATTTTGGGGTGTCACAGCGGTTTAGGGACGAGACACAACAACTCGAGAGCCAGTGAAAGCGGATTCGCTCCCTGGTCATCGAAACCCTAGCAATACCAATCACAACTAGACGTAGGCTTTTACTTTCATCGAAGGGGCCAAACTAGTATAAACTCCCTTGTCCCCTCATCCGGTTTAACCCCTTTAAGCTAACCCGTTGCAATGGCTCCATGACTAAGTCCTTTCACGAGGACATCTGCCGTGACAAACCCACGACAGTTGGTGCCCACCGTGGGGCTATCGCACGATGGTTTCGAGTTCTTAAAGGGCAGCTTTGATGGACTCAAGGGATACGCTATGGGCCGGATGACGAAGAGTCGTCGCGGCAAGCTCTACATCGACAACGTAGGATGGTGCCCCGAGGCCGATTCAGTTGAATACAGGTACCGGGTCCCCTTTGGTGGGATTCACGTCTTCATCGGTGTCACATCCCTAGCTTCTGGTGTTGCCTAGTGTTTGCATCTTGCTTGCATCATGATTAAATTTCTGAAACTTGAATTGAGGATTGTTGAAACCTCAGAAATCTGATTAAAAGAAGGGCAAGCACCCTTTAAATTGCATTCTGTGAATCCAAAATGCCCTAAAAAAATAGTTTTGTGAATTTTGGCAAGAGTTGTTTATCAAACCAAAATTCTGGAACATTTTTAAGGAATTATTTGGTCTCTGAATTTAAATCAATAATCTATTTGAATTTGGGGATATATTCATAATATATAATGAATATATTTTCAAATGCTTTGAAATGTTTTATGTACTTTTGGAATAGTCCAGAGAGGTAACATAAAATATCTCAGAATGTTTTGGCACTGTTTGAAATTATTTTGAATTTGAAAACAATGGCAAAATAAAATGAAAAGGGAAACAGAACAGAAAAATTAAAAAAGAACAGAACTCACTTGGTCCACTTACCTGGTGGCCCAACAGGACCGGCCCAGCTAGGCCCAGCCCACTTACCTCCTCGCTCATCGTCTTCCTCTCCCAGTAGGCAGAGGCGAAGACGCTCGCGCGCGCTGGGAGGCCTCCACCTCCTGCTTCACGCTGGCAGCGTCCCCGCGAGTCCAGCTGCTCGCCTGGAGACGCCCGGCACCCCCCTGCACCTCTTCCCTCCCCCTGGACCTCTTCCCCTCCTCTGCTTTCTCCGCGCAGCACCACCGAACACACCCGCTCTAGCCGACGAGCACCACCGCGGCCACCGGGCACCCCTCACCCTTCCGCCGAGTCCAGAAGAACCGCCAGAACCTCCTCGTCCTCCCAATCGAGCTACTAGATGCCAGGAGGCCCTGCTTCATCGTCATCGCGGTCGTCTTCAACCTTGGGCACCCGAGCCCCTCGCCGTCGATTCGCTGCACTCCGGCCGCCCTCGAGCCCACTGACCCTCCAAATGGACTCACGGTCAGCCCCCGAGTCGTCTCCCCCTTCTCCCCTGGTCGCTTTCGACCTCTAGGCCATAGCCTCGTCTTGGCCGAGAATTCCACGCCGCCGGCAATGTCACCGCCATCACTGCAGCCACTGAGGCTCGAAACCGAGCACGACACTGTGCTCCTAGCATCTTCAGGAGCTTAGTGAGCCCCTTAGCCAGCCCTCCCGTCCTCTGTGGCCTCGCCCTGCTTGAACCCATAGTTCCGGCCGCCGTAGTTGCCATCGCCGCCATCGCTGTAGTGCACCCTAGCTGCTGCCGCTGGCCGCAATGGATGCGCGCGAGCCTGGGCGTCTCATAGAGCCTCTCCGCCGCTCTTTTGGTCGCCGGAGGGCGAAACCCGGCGCCCTCCGCCGTCTCTGTCTCCGCCGGCGACGAGCCACGGCTCAACTCCGGCAAGTTGACCCAGGTTTGACCCTTGTTTGACCCCCCAGGGTCACTCACGCGTGGGCCCGCCCCTGTTAATTCTTAGTTAGGTTTAGTTAGAGCTAATTAACCTAGATTAGTGCTTGATCTAACACTAACTAACGCTGTTAGTTAGATGTGTCACTGACCAGTGGTCCCCACTGGTCAGGTTTGACCTGGACGGTGCCTGTTGACCTGCTGAGGTCAGCATGATGCAATGCTGATGCAGTAATAGGTTTTTCTGGATTTATTCTTACTCAGGAAATTCCAGAAAATAGTATAAACTTCAAAAATTCATATAAATTCATCTGTAACTCAGAATGAAATAATTTATATATGAAAAATGATCAGAAAAATCCAATCTATCCATCTGTACCATTTTCATGCATGATGATAGAACAACTTATGGTTGTTGTTTAGGCCAAATCTTATAATGGCATTTAAACCTTCACATATGGAGTTTGAATTTGAACCTAGGGTTCAAACCAACTTCATTTAACCTGTTGCTAGTTGCATTAGCTCAAACCACATCTCATTGCCATGTCATGATCATGCATCATATTGTGCATTGCATTGATTGTGTCTCTTCTTTGTTTGTCGGTGCTTGTCCCGTCTCGATAGACGACGTTCCGAAGACGTGATCGATGACACTGATGAAGAGCTATATTATCTTCAGAAGTGCCATGCAAGCAAAACCTCCTTGTTCATTCCGATACAACCCCACTCTCTCGCTCCTGCTCTCTTTTACTGCATTAGGACAACAATGATTCAACTGTTACATGTTGCGGTAATTGAACCCCTTTCCTTGCATGACATGCCATTGCCACAGTAAATAGATGAATCCCACTAGCATGAGTAGGAGTTGTTTGAGCCCTGATGTGCCTACTCATTCATGCTTGTTTGTCATGCCTGCTATTGCTTAGAGTTAAGTCAGGTCTGATTCATCGGGGATGAATTGGAATGGTGTTGATCATGTCCTACTGTGTGTGAGCTAAGTGTGTGAACACGATTTGGTAAAGGTAGCGGTGAGAGGCCATGTAGGAGTACATCGTGGGTTGTCTCATTGCAGCCGTCCTCAGGAACTGAGTTCTGTGTTTGTGATCCATGAACAGTTACTACCACACATTGGGTTCCGGTAACTTGGCCCCTCTCGGCTTATTAATCACCTCGATCTTTGTCCAGGAGTTGCAACTAGTTTCTGGTGTTTGTAGGTAGTGTTAGTAGTCTACCAAGTGGCATCCGGTACAGGTGGGCTTGGGACAGGCTAGGCACAGTGGCACGGTGTACCAAGTGGCACCCGGATGGTGGGCTTGGGAACCCTGCTCACATCGTTTGGGGCCATGAGCGACACCCCGGCCGGATCTCCTTGCGGATGGAACCCGAATAGGCGATAAACCTGGACTAGAGACTTGTTGGTTAGTCAGGCCGTGGCCGACACCCTCACTGGCTTCCGCTTGAAGGTTACCGAGGTACATGACGTGTACAGGGCGATAAGTGGCGAGAGCGTGTGTGAAGAAGTACACCCCTGCAGGGTTATCATTATCTATTCGAATAGCTGGATTCCTCAGATATGGAAACTTGGACCCCTTGCATAGTTCATAGACAAGTGAAAGTGGATACTCTAAAATGCACAAGATAAGTGTGAGTGCTATGGATGGCGTTCTCGCAGGGAGACGGGAGCGGATCCATAGTGGTGTATTGGTATGGTGAATTTGTGGACTCGTGTGAGCCACCTCAAATGAGTTACTTGCAGTCATAGTTCAGGTTAGCCACTGAGTCAAAGCTGACTTGCTGCAGTCAAACTCCACCACCCCTTATTGATACTGATGCATATGTAGTTAGTTCTGATGTAAGTCTTGCTGGGTACATTTGTACTCACGTTTGCTTAATTTATGTTTTGCAGAGAGATGTCAGTCTCGCTAGTAGTTCCACGTGGACCTCGACGTTTAGCTTGATACCTCAGCTACGATCTTGTGCCCTCGGTAGGATCTTGTAGATAGTCAGGCTTCTCAGCCTTTTTCATTTGTAGATGTCTGTACTCAGACATGTTAAGCTTCCGTGTGTGCTTTGACTTGTATGATCTGAATGTTGGGTCATGAGACCTATGTTTGTAATATCTCTCTCCTCGGAGCCTAATGAATAAATACTTGAGTCGTAGAGTTATGTTGTGATGCCAAGTTGTATTTACACATATCGAGCATATTGTGTGTATGATTGAAATGCTTGGTATGTGTGGGATCCAACAACCTAGTTATTTATCCTTAGTAGCCTCTTTGATGGGGAAATGTAGTCTTGTGCTTTCATGAGCCATAGTAGTCCGCTACAGCCCGGTTCACCAGAGTCCTGCTAGCCCAACACTACTACTCCGAAACACTTGACTGGTTGGCATGTGATTCACTTTGTTCCCGTGTCTGTCCCTTTGGGGAAATGTCACGCGGTGACATCCAGAGTCCTGCTAGCCTGCTATAGCTCAGGTTCCTGGAGTCCTATTAGCCCAGTTGCTACAGCCCGAATTCACACGCTGCTGACCGACATGCTCGATGTTGATTCATGTATGCCTGTCCCCGTAAGTTAGTGCCACTTTGGGTTCACGACTAGTCATGTCGGCCCGGGTTCTCTGTCATATGGATGCTAGCGACACTATCATTTACGTGAGCCAAAAGGTGCAAACAGTCCTGGGCCATGGTAAGGCGACACCCGTGGGAATACCGTGCGTGAGGCCGCAAAGTGATATGAGGTGTTACAGGCTAGATCGGTGTGACTTAGATTTGGTGTCCTGACAGCTTTGGTATCAGAGCCTGACTGCCTATAGGATTACCAAGCCAAACCAGTCGAAGTTGTGTCTAGAAATGCTTTAGTTATGTAAGGGAATTGATTGTGGAAGGGAACGTAGGGCTCTTTTTACTCCTTTACCTTATGCCCTTCTGATCTGAGTCAACCTCTTCTTTTCCACGGGGATTAAGAACTAGGCTTCTCTTCTATCTCTCAGGATGACGTGTTACTAAACCGTAGTTGCCTAGGAATGTTGAGTTTAAGACTCAATTCAGTTCCTACTACTTCCGTGTGTTCATAGCTGGCCTCAGAACCTTGATATTGTGATGTTGAGTGGCTATGCCACCATTTTTGCAGGATGTCTCAAATATTTTTGAGCATTTACAGCCGTTATGCTGTCCGAGTTATCCCAGGTCTCTAAATAGTCTGATGCACTTGCAAATCTTTCCTCCATGTTTCCGTTGTATTTTTGGGCCAGATTAAGCACACTAATCGGTGTGTTGAGGTACTCTGTTGCCTCGACATTATGTTGGAGCTATTATTATGACCCTAGGTGTCATAGAGGATCACCTAGTAATCTAGCCATGTTTCGTATTCCTAGTGTGATGATTCTAGCCACCATTCTCGAAAGCATCCCGTGATGCCACTTAGTTGGTAGGCATTCTATTCCTGGGTTCTTGAACCCGAGATTCACCCCACTTACTTAATTTTGATAGTGTTAGCTAGTTCCTTAGGATATTAGTAACCTTGCGATAGTCCTCGAGGTTTGTGGTATTTCCTTCTTCCAAATACCATGAAGTGCTTATGGCAGAAGTTCTTTTGAACCAAAAGATCACAACCAGAGTGCTCTTGATGAGTTCTCCGTTCTATATTGTGACTCTGCCAGTTCTACCTTTCTGCATGGGTTATCCGGAAGAAATATGTTGAACTCGTTCGGCATACTAATCTATGCATCCACAACTCAGAAAGTATATGTTCCTTTGAGTTGTCCCCCTTCAGTTATACTCCGACCTTCATCTATCAATTGATAGTCAAGAGTATGTGAGCATTCGTTCATCGGTGCCTATCGTTCTTGTGGTCCATCAAGCCATTCTAGTTCAAAATGACTAGGAGAAACAAACTCCAGTACCTCATCCATTTCTAGGATTGGGTCAAAGCAATTGTATTCCGTAGATTAAGAATGCTAACCCAGCTTCTAGTCTGTTCTACCTTGGAGTGTTACCATCTTTCTGTCAGGAGTGTCATGAGAATTGCACCACCTCCTATAAATTCTTGACGCAGTAATACTTCTTGCCATCATTGTTCATTCCTTCGTTCCGTTTTATTGTAACCGGAATGCCGACAAGTGTACTATGATGTGTGAAATCAATACTCCTAGCAACTCTGTTGCTTGGTAGTTAATGGACAATACTCTCAATCTTAGCGTGCTGGTTATTGAATCATCATCCTAAGATTGATCATGCTACCTAGTCCATATTTCAGGGTGCACTCATCGACCAAGGAGTTAGGATTGTGACAATCCCCCGCTCCTTGATCATATCGTCTTGCCTGAAAAGCAAGATTGTTCTCGAGCTTAATAACATATCGGTGGTTCGTGATTTTCCGAATATCTTCTCGGAAGTATTACCAGGTTGTCACCTGACTGCTATGTTGAGTTCGTGATCATGTTGGTTTTCCTCCAAACCACCCATTCTCCAAGAATCTGTGTTGGATACCCTGAGCTAGTTGGTTAAGCTAAACAACAACTTGGAGAGTTGGAAGATGAAAGCTTGTCCGACTTAGTTCATCACTAAGGGATATCCTCGTGTGTGTGTGTGTGTGTGTGTGTGTGTGTGTGTGTTGAAGAAAGATGATATCTTCATCGACTGATCCCCGTGATCAGCTGTTGAATCTATTATCTTGTCCAAACCTTGATTTGAGTGTGGGCTATCGTCAAATCAAATCAGAACCAATGATGTTCGTAATGTTGTCTTACTTGCAGTTGTCCCTCGAGCATACACCATTATATCTTTCGGGTATGTCCAATGCTATCACCTTGTTCATATGATTGTGGAATTCCATTTATATGGAAACCTAGATGAATTGTTGTTGAGCCCATCGACAACATCCTTGTCTTCTCCATGATTTTGTTGGATATCAAGATAGTGTTGGAAACTTTTGTAAGCATTATCTTCATGTCCCGTTCATGAAATACATGTTTGGTGTAAGAAGTGACTTTCTCCAAGTTCACGTGCATTAGGTGCAAGTTGCCGCCGTGAATTCGAGAAAGATTGTTTTTGTTTCCTTTGAAATCGTACCAAGTCAGTAATGTACATGCGAAGTATTCTATGATCTGATAGACTGATCATCTTCATTCTATACGTATCCCTAGCACACCAAGCCACTGATTGATTTGTTCAAGGAGAAGAAGTCTCTTCTTAAGAGCAAGAGTTATGCAAGGACTTCGATATCCTTGTTGATGGTTCCCCACCTGAACTCGGTAGTGTTTTTATTATAAGACTACTACGTGGTCATGCTTGTCTGGGACAACGTGTTCACAGGTGTTAGCAAAACCAGCTCATGTTTTGGAGCTTACTACCATAATCCATTTCCCGAGAATCTCGCAACGTCATCTCGTCGATTTGTGTTGCAAACTTCCATTTTTCTCTCTAGACTGGATGAGTCTGGAATATCCTGACACCAACCAGATCTGAATCTCAGGCAGATATGATGGTTGGAACATTTCCCGAGAACTATAATATTGGTCTCTCTGTAACCCAGTAAAGTGGATGTCGTGCCAACGCACCAGCCGGAAGACCTATTATTGTAGTATCTTGAATGAGGAAGTTGGCCACCTCCCCATAAGGATCTCGCAGGATTTACTTCCATAGTTATTCCTTATGGATTCATGTGCTCCCGAAGTCTGACCTTTACTTGATGGCCATGTTGATGCTTTTAAGCATTGACCGTGGTACCTAGTACATCAAGGAGAACATTATAAGCGGAGTGCTAAATGTCTCTCGGTCGATCATCCGGATTTGCTTCTTTGGCATTACTAAGGAAAAATCTAAGAAAGTGATGTCCTCCTTTGCATCTGCATCCTCCATCACCGTTTATCATGGTAGTACGATGTGTTGCAAGGATCCTTGGCACGGATGTTGGTAAAACCTTGATGAATATGGAAATGCTCAAGTTCTTGAGAGCACACTCAGTCATTGGGTTATATCCTCGGTATCAATTGGAATGTGCCTTCCGTTGCTGAGTGTCCTATAGCTCTAGTTTCCTCTCCAAACTAAGTATGCCATTCTTTCGAATTCATTCAATTGATCAACTGTGATTTTCCTTAGGCTGGTATAGAGAGTTTCAATGATCTCAGTATCAAAAGTAATTCTTTTTGCCACTTAAGGGAATAATTCTACGAGTCACCTTCCCCGAGTTATCACGTTACGAAATCATGGCAAGCATCTCCTTGCTACTTTGAAATTCATGCTCCATCTTATTCGAGTATGGAATTGTTGCCTACCTAGTGAACCTTCGCCATCCGTTTCACTCCATCCCTCTAGGTGTATGCTTCGTGTCTCAGCTCGAGAGATGTTACTATGTCTCATTCCATGAGTTGATCTTGTGATCATTAAGATGATCCTAAGTTGCTCGAACCTCAGGAAGGTCGATTCTTCTTAAATTCTCCCTTTCTACTCGTTGTCATGTTGGATGTAGTTCTCAAAGCAAGACGTCGAGATCAAGGTGATGGAATGAATCAGCATCCTCGAGAAAGACATATGGATCGTGAAGATTGTGTTAGCTTGTGTCCCTCTGTCTTCTTACCTCACGACTTGAATCTCGGGACGAGATTCTTGTTTAGTAGGGGTGAGCTGTCACATCCCTAGCTTCTAGTGTTTCCTAGTGTTTGCATCTTGCTTGCATCATGTTTAAATTTCTGAAACTTGAATTGAGGATTGTTGAAACCTCAGAAATCTGATTAAAAGAAGGGCAAGCACCCTTTAAATTGCATTCCATGAATCCAAAATGCCCTAAAAATAGTTTTGTGAATTTTGGCAAGAGTTATATATCAAACCAAAATTCTGGAACATTTTTAAGGAATTATTTGGTCTCTGAATTTAAATCAATAATCTATTTGAATTTGGGGATATATTCATAATATATAATGAATATATTTTCAAATGCTTTGAAATGTTTTATGTACTTTTGGAATAGTCCAGAGAGGTAACATAAAATATCTCAGAATGTTTTGGCATTGTTTGAAATTATTTTGAATTTGAAAACAGTGGCAAAATAAAATGAAAAGGGAAACAAAACAGAAAAATTAAAAAAGAACAGAACTCACCTGGTCCACTTACCTGGTGGCCCAAAAGGACCGGCCCAGCTAGGCCCAGCCCACTTACCTCCTCGCTCGTCATCTTCCTCTGACAGTAGGCAGAGGCGAAGACGCACGTGCGCGCTGGGAGGCCTCCACCTCCTGCTTCGCACTGGCAGCATCCCCGCGAGTCCAGCTGCTCGCCTGGAGACGACCGGCACCCCCCTGCAGCTCTTCCCTCTCCCCCTGGACCTCTTCCCCTCCTTTGCTTTCTCCGCGCAGCACCACCGAACACACCCGCCGCCGCTGACGAGCACCACCGCGGCCACCGGGCACCCCTCACCCTTCCGCCAAGTCCAGAAGAACCACCAGAACCTCCTCATCCTCCCAATCGAGCTACTAGACGCCAGGAGGCCCTGCTTCATCGTCATTGCGGTCATCTTCAACCTCGGGCACCCGAGCCCCTCGCCGTCGATTCGCTGCACTCCGGCCGCCCTCGAGCCCACTGACCCTCCAAACGGACTCACGATGAGCCCCCGAGTTGTCTCCCCCATCTCCCCTGGTTGCTTTCGACCTCTAGGCCATAGCCTCGTCTTGGCCGAGGATTCCACGCCGCCAGCGATGTCGCCACCGTCACTGCAGCCACTGAGGCACGAAACCGAGCATGGCACCGTGCTCCTAGCATCTTCAGGAGCTCAGTGAGCCCCTTAGCCAGCCCTCCCGTCCTCTGTGGCCTCGCCTCGCTTCAACCCGTAGTTCTGGCTGCCGCAGTTGCCATCGCCGCCGTCGCTGTAGTGCACCCCAACTGTTGCCGCTGGCCGCAATGGATGCGCGCGAGCCTGGGCGTCTCGTAGAGCCCCTCCGCCGCTCTTTTGGTCGCCGGAGGGCGAAACCCGGCGCCCTCCGCCATCTCTGTCTCCGCCGGCGACGAGCCACGGGTCAACTCCGGCGAGTTGACCCGGGTTTGACCCTTGTTTGACCCCCCAGGGTCACTCATGCGTGGGCCCGCCCCTGTTAATTCTTAGTTAGGTTTAGTTACAGCTAATTAACCTAGATTAGTGCTTGATCTAACACTAACTAACACTGTTAGTTAGATGTGTCACTGACCAGTGGTCCCCACTGGTCAGGTTTGACCTGGACAGCGCCTGTTGACCTGTTGAGGTCAGCATGATGCAATGCCGACGCAGTAATAAAATTTTCTGGATTTATTCTTACTCAGCAAATTCCAGAAAATAGTATAAACTTCAAAAATTCATATAAATTCATCCGTAACTCAGAATGAAATAATTTATATATGAAAAATGATCAGAAAAATCCAATCTATCCATCTGTACCTTTTAATGCATGATAGAACAACTTATGGTTGCTGTTTAGGCCAAATCTTATAATGGCATTTAAACCTTCACATACGGAGTTTGAATTTGAACCTAGGGTTCAAACCAACTTCATTTAACCTGTTGCCAGTTGCATTAGCTCAAACCACATCTTATTGCCATGTCATGATCATGCATCATATTGTGCATTGCATTGATTGTGTCTCTTCTTTGTTTGTCGGTGCTTGTCCCCTCTCGGTAGACGACGTGATCGATGACACTGATGAAGAGCTATATTATCTTCAGAAGTGCCAGGCAAGCAAAACCCCCTTGTTCATTCCGATACAACCCCACTCTCTCGCTCCTGCTCTCTTTTACTGCATTAGGACAACAACGATTCAACTGTTATATGTTGCAGTAGTTGAACCCCTTTCCTTGCATGACCTGTCATTGCCACAGTAAATAGATGAAACCCACTAGCATGAGTAGGAGTTGTTTGAGCCCTAATGTGCCTACTCATTCATGCTTGTTTGTCATGCCTGCTACTGCTTAGAGTTGAGTCAGGTCTGATTCATCGGGGATGAATTGGAATGGTGTTGAACATGTCCTACTGTGTGTGAGCTAAGTGTGTGAACACGATTTGGTAAAGGTAGCGGTGAGAGGCCATGTAGGAGTACATGGTGGGTTGTCTCATTGCAGCCATCCTCAGGAACTGAGTTCTGTGTTTGTGATCCATGAACAGTTACTACCACACATTGGGTTCCGGTAAATCGGCCCCTCTCAGCTTATTAATCAACTCGATCTCTGTCCAGGAGTTGCAAATAGTTTCTGGTGTTTGTAGGTAGTGTTAGTAGTCTACCAAGTGGCACATGGTACAGGTGGGCTTGGGACATACTAGGCACAGTGGCACGGTGTACCAAGTGGCACCCGGATGGTGGGCTTGGGAACCCTGCTCACATCGTTTGGAGCCGTGAGCGACACCCCGGCCGGATCTCCTTGCGGATGGAACTCGAATAGGCAATAAACCTGGACTAGAGAGTTGTTGGTTAGTCAGGTCGTGGCCGACTCCCTCACCGGCTTCCGCTTGAAGGTTGCCGAGGTACATGACGTGTACAGGGCGATAAGTGGCGAGAGCATGTGTGAAGAAGTACACCCCTGCAGGGTTATCATTATCTATTCGAATAGCCGGATTCCTCGGATATGGAAACTTGGACCCCTTGCATAGTTCATAGACAAGTGAAAGTGGATACTCTAAAATGCGCAAGATAAGTGTGAGTGCTATGGATGGTGTTCTCGTAGGGAGACGGGAGCGGATCCATAGTGGTGTATTGGTATGGTGAATTTGTGGACTCCTGTGCGCCACCTCAAAAGAGTTACTTGCAGTCGTAGTTTAGGTTAGCCACTGAGTCAAAGCTGGCTTGCTGCAGTCAAACTCCACCACCCTTTATTGATACTGATGCATATGTAGTTAGTTCTGATGTAAGTCTTGCTGGGTACATTTGTACTCATGTTTGCTTAATTTATGTTTTGCAGAGAGATGTCAGTCTCGCTAGTAGTTCTACGTGGACCTCGACGTTTAGCTTGATACCTTAGCTACGATCTTGTGCCCTCAGCAGGATCTTGTAGATAGTCAGGCTTCTCAGCCTTTTTCATTTGTAGATGCCTGTACTCAGACATGTTAAGCTTCCGCGTGTGCTTTGACTTGTATGCTCTGAATGTTGGGTCATGAGACCTATGTTTGTAATATCTCGCTCCTCGGAGCCTAATGAATAAATACTTGAGCCGTAGAGTTATGTTGTGATGCCATGTTGTATTTACACATATCGAGCATATTGTGTGTATGATTGAAATGCTTGGTATGTGTGGGATCCAACAAACTAGTTGTTTATCCTTGGTAGCCTCTCTGATGGGGAAATGTAGTCTTGTGCTTCCATGAGCCGTAGTAGTCCGCTACAGCCCGGTTCACCGGAGTCCTGCTAGCCCAGCACTACTGCTCCGGAACACTTGACTGGCCAACATGTGATTCACTTCGTTCCTGTGTCTGTCCCTTCGGGGAAATGTCACGTGGTGACATCCGGAGTCCTGCTTGCCTGCTATAGCCCGGGTTCCCGGAGTCCTGTTAGCCCAGTTGCTACATCCTGGATTCACACGCTGCTGACCGACATGCTCGATGTTGATTCATGTATGCCTGTCCCCGTAAGTTAGTGCCACTTTGGGTTCACGGCTAGTCATGTCGGCCCGGGTTCTCTGTCATATGGATGCTAGCGACACTATCATATACGTGAGCCAAAAGGCGCAAACGGTCCCGGGCCATGGTAAGGGGACACCCATGGGAATACCGTGCGTGAGGCCGCAAAGTGATATGAGGTGTTATAGGCTAGACCGGTGTGACTTAGAATCGGGGTCCTGACAATCGGCAAGATTGGCGAACCGGGCCTTGAGTCGGACACCTGCACCGACATCATCGAGACGGCTCAGCGTGCAAGCCCTTCTCCGGTTCAGCCCATGGCAAAGCATGTTTTCATAGGTGTCATCCATGGAGCAGAATATGAGGACGAACTGACATCCGATGGAGAAACCATAGTACGCTCCGATGACGTATCTTCTGGAGAAACCGAACCGCTCTATCAGTTGCAGGATGGCCGGATTAGTGGAGGCTCCGAGGGCAACAGTATTCCGGACTCCCCTGATCTGCCAAACCGGGCCGCTATCTTCATGGCCGGTACACAGTCAGTGCCCCACTCTTCAACCGCCGCAGCAATGCTCTCCGGTTCAGCAACGGCCACGCTGGCGGGGGCAGGGAGCTCTGCGCCACCTCCAGCTCAAGTTCTGTCTGACTTGTTCGATGCTTTGGCAACATTGATGGCCGCAGAGGTGGACGTAGCAGCCCGAGATCAGCACAACACGGAGGTCGCAAAGGTGCAAGATCAGATAACTTAGGCTAAAGCGGACCTAGCGGCAGAGAATGCTAGGATGGCTACAGAACGGGCCGAGTTGGAAGCTCGGGCCTACCGGCTTAGGCTGGATCAGAATGCTTCAGAGGAAGTCATGAGAAGAAGATACTGATCGCATCTCCCGATGAGTTATGAGCCAAGAAATCTCTTCAATACGCCAGGAGCAGGAACTAGTAACCAGTCGATATTAAACTGGACGGAGGCGCAGGGGACAAGAGCGCCAGTTCAGCCGCGCACGATGGACCCGCCCCGTCAGAACAATGTTGTGCCATAGTATGTTCCAACACCCCCCGGGCATTACTCCAACCCGTTGGACAACATTATGGCTGCCGCTTCACGGTTGGCAGCCCTCCCAACCGATGGTGAATCACCAGTTGCGGTAGAGGCAAGACGGGCCAGAGATCTCCTTCAAACAGCTCTGAACCAGCAGCAGGCATATTCGCACAGTCATGAGAGGATTCATTCCACCCCCCGTCCAAGCCGGAGCTACAGCAGGCACGTTGAGGATGAACCAGCCGTGTCAAGCAGTGCACGTTGCTGTAACTTGCCGCGGGGGCACAACCTGGCAGGGGGAGGTGCTAATGCGCAGGATGTGGTGGATCATGGTCGCGCACGTCGAGAGGCCGAGTTAGGAGCTCTGCATGAAGCCCGTCAACCCATGCCGGTTCACCCTACCGCTTCAGCAGAGCCAGGTGTGGTATTCAGTTCCTTAGGGTGCCGTGTCTCACCCCCGCTTTGCGTAATGTGCGACTGCCCAAGGATTTCAAAGGACCTCGTAAGGTACCCAATTACACCGCCAATCTGCAACCAGAGGCATGGGTTGAAAGTTACAAGATGGCAATGGAGATGTTAGATGTGGATGAAGCGGTATGTGCTAAATACTTCACCATGATGTTGGAAGGAACAACTCATACTTGGATGAAGAGCTTACAAACTAACTCTGTCGGATCATGGGCCAAATTGAAGCATCGGTTTATCCAGAACTTCAAAGATACTTGTAAGCAGCCCATGTCAATTGTGGATCTGGCCGCTTGTGTCCAAGAGGATGTGGAGTCCACGACCCATTGGGTAAAGCGGGTCTCAGCTATTTTGCATTCATCGGATCGTATCAATGCAGATACTACAGTGCTAATGTTGGAGGGAAATTGCCGTTTTCTGCCGCTCAAACAGAAGTTAGGAAGGCTCAAACGTCACCGCAATGATATGTCAACGCTTATGGCCTCTTTGGTTGAATACGCCGATTCAGATAATACCAAAGACCCTGACTCAGAGGAGGACAAATCGGGGAAAGGAAAAAAGAACGGCAACACCAAGGGTCAACAGCATAATCCAGCAGGCCATGGGAACAATGGTAAGCGCAAGGCCGACAACAGTTTGGACTTTGTGGCTAACACCAATGCTCAGGAGAATGGTCAGCACCGTAAGGGCAAGCAGCCCCAGAGGGGCGGAGGTTCAGGCCCCAATCTGGAGTGCCTGTTAAATCAACCCTGTCCAAAGCATGGATCAAAGGAGAAGCCATCATCGCATCTTTGGAAGGATTGTTATATCATGCGAGATTTCAAGAACTCCAATATGTTTCAGTATGATAATGGCCCGCCCGGCGGTTCAGGAGGTGGTTACCACGGGCCGGGTTACGGAGGCGGCAGCTCCGGTTCAGGATTTCAGGGCAATCAAACCGGACACAGAAATCAAGGGAACCAAGGTAACCAGGGAGGTTACAACCATTAGGGGAACCAGCAGCAGCAGCAGCAGTCGGGTTATCAGAGCAATCCTAAGCAGTTAAATAGTGGGCAATATTCATGTCTTCACCACTAGATTGTGTAAGCATGATCAGAAGCTTCACAAGAGGGCAATGAACTCTGTTGAACCGGCGGTGCCTCAGTATTTGCGCTGGTCCGAGCAACCCATTTTATGGAGTAGAGAGGATCACCCGCTCTGGGTTGACAATCTGGGTCATCTGGCCTTAGTGGTGGCCCCTCAAGTTGGGGGATATAAGTTCACTAAGGTACTCATGGATGGGGGAAGTAGTATCAACATTTTATATTATGATACCTTCCGTCGTATGGGGTTGACAGATAAGAATCTTAAACCGTCAAACACTGTTTTTCATGGCGTGGTGCCTGGTAATTCTGCATATCCAGTGGGCAAGATAGCCTTAGAGGTGGCTTTTTGAGATGATCATGATTCAAGATCATAAACATTGACTTTTGAGGTGGTGAAAATCAAAAGTCCGTATCACGCTTTGTTTGGGCGACCGGCTTACGCTAAGTTCATGGCGAGGCCGTGTTATGTTTATCTACAGCTTAAGATGCCAGGTCATAAGGGGACCATCACAGTACACGGGAGCAGGAAGATCGCTTTGGAATGTGAGGAAGGTGATGCGGCTTATGCTGAGTCGGTTTGTGCCACGGAGGAGCTGAAGTTTTATAAAGACCAAGTTGATCCGGCAGATATGACTTCTTTGAAAAAGCCAACTATGGAACATGATCCGGCGTTGAAATTTAAATCGGCCACATATACAAGATGATTGATTTTGTTCCTGGTGATTCATCCAAGCAGTTCAGCATCAGCGCTAACCTGGATCCCAAATAGGAAAGCACGCTCATCAAGTTCATCCGTGAGAACCGGGACATCTTTGCATGGAAACCTTCTGACATGCCAGGTGTACTGAGGGAACTCGCTGAGCACACACTTAACATTGATCCTAAGTTTAAACCGGTCCGGCAGTTTCTCCGCCGCTTCAATGAAGAAAGGCGCAAGGCTATTGGTGAAGAGGTAGCTCGGTTGTTGGCCGCAGGGTTTATCATGGAGGTCTTTCACCCGGAGTGGTTGGCTAATCCGGTGCTGGTTCTTAAGAAAAAAGGCACTTGGTGTATGTGTGTAGATTACACAGACTTGAAAAAGGCTTGCCCCGCAGATCCCTTTGCCCTCCCCCGTATTGATCAGATTATTGGTGCTATGGCGGGTTGTGACCGTTTGTGTTTTTTGGACGCTTATTCTGGTTATCATCAGATCAAAATAGCAGTTAAGGACCAGGAGAAGATGGCTTTTATAACTCCTTTTGGAGCCTTCTGCTATGTCTCTATGCCTTTTGGGCTCAAGAGTGCCCAGGTGACTTATCAACGCTGTGTTTAGAATTGTCTTCATAAGCAGATTGGGCACAATGTTCATGCGCATGTAGATGATATTGTGATAAAGTCCAGGAAGGAGGAAACATTGATAGATGATTTGACAGAAACCTTTGACAACCTCCGAGTTTACAAGATGATGCTCAATCGAGAAAAGTGTGTCTTTGGTGTCCCGGCAGGCAAACTCTTGGGTTTTCTAGTGTCAAACAGAGGCATTTAGGCTAATCCGGAAAAGATCACAGCAATTACATCTTTGGCTAAACCGGCGTGTATCAATGACATTCAACGTTTGGCCGGCCAGATTGCGGCTTTGAGCCGGTTTATCAGTCGTCTTGGGGAGAAGGCTATCCCTCTATATCAGATGCTAAAGAAAACGGATGATTTAACTAGAGTGAAGCGGCTGATAAAGCATTTGAGGATCTGAAGAGGCAGTTAGCTGAACCGCCTGTGCTTGCAGCCCCGATCGATAAAGAGCCGTTATTGCTGTATGTGGTTGCTAATGCCCGAGCTGTTAGCGTGGCTATTGTGGTGGAGCGCAAGGAAGCTGGAAAGGAATATCCGGTTCAACGGCCGGTTTATTATATCAGTGAGGTGCTCATTGAATCAAAGCAGAGGTATCCACATTGGCAGAAGCTGGTGTATGGAGTGTTTATGGCAAGCTGGAAGCTCAAACATTATTTTTAGGGTCATCCTATCACAGTGGTCAGTTCAGCCCCTCTGGGAGATATCATTCAAAACAGAGAAGCGACTAGCCAGATTGCTAAGTGGGCTATTGAGCTTGGGCCTCACGGGCTCAAATACACGCCTCGCACAACAATTAAATCCCAAGTGCTCGTGGATTTCATCAATGATTGGACAGAGTTGCAGGCACCAGAGGAAAAGACAGATAACATGTATTGGACTATTCATTTTGATGGATCCAGATAGTTGGAGGGCTCGGGGCTGGAGTCATACTAACTTCTCCACGAGGTGACAAGTTTTGTTATGTCCTCCGTTTAATGTTCCCTTGTACTAACAATGCAGCTGAGTAGGAGGCCTTATTCCACGGTCTTCGGATGGCTAAGGAGATGAACTTAAGCCGGGTTAAGTGCTTTGGGGATTTAGATCTGGTGGCTCAATAGGTGTCTGGCACTTGGGATTCTAAATACCCACTCATGGCTGCATATCGATGAGAGGTGGACACAGTGGCTGGTCACTTCAAGGGTTATCAGGTGGACCATATAGACCGGCGAAAGAACGAAGCGGTGGACGCTTTAAGCCGCCTTGGTTCTCAACGTAAACTGGTCCCACCAAATGTCTTTCTTGACGTGCTGCATAATCCGTCGGTCAAGGTACCAACAGAGGAGGAGTTGGCTATTCCTGATTCGGAGGCTCAATTGGTGGCAGCTTTGCATGTCATACCGGATTGGACAATCCCATACCTGGCTTACATGAACCGGGGCGAGTTATCGGAGGATGAAACCTCGGCCCGGCAGATAATCCGGCGTTCTAAGTCGATGACCATACTCAACGGAGAGTTGCATCGTTACAATGTCTGAGGGGCAATTCAGCGTTGTGTCTCTCCTCAAGAGGGTTGTGAGATTTTGCAAGAAATCCATGAAGGGGATTGTGGTCACCACGCCAGTTCAAAGTCTTTGGTAGCAAAAGCTTTTCGCCTCAGTTTTTATTGGTTAACAGCTCACGCTGATGCGGAGGATTTAGTCAAAAGATGTGACGGTTGTCAAAAATTTGCACGCCGTGCTCATATTGCAGCTCAGGAGTTGAGGATGATTCCAATAACTTGGTTGTTTGCGACTTGGGGGCTTGATATGGTTGGACCCTTCAAGCGATCCAGGGACAAAAATACCCACTTGTTAGTGGCAGTTGACAAATTCACTAAATGGGTGGAAGCAGAGCCAGTCAGTAAGTGTGATGCGGCCACGGCGGTTCGGTTCATCAAAAAGGTGATATTCTGGTTTGGCTTTCCACACAGTATTATAACTGATAATGGTACTAATCTGTCAAAGGGAGAGATGGAGGAATTTTGCCAACGTGAGCACATCCGGCTTGATATAGCATCGGTGGCTCACCCCCAATCTAATGGTCAAGCGGAAAGGGCAAATCAAGAAATTTTGCGAGGTATTAAACCCCGGATTATGGTTCCTTTGAAACGAACACCGGGTTGTTGGGTTGAAGAGTTACCTTCTGTGTTATGGAGCATCAACACCACACCCAACAGATCTACGGGTTACACACCTTTCTTCATGGTTTATGGAGCGGAGGCAGTTCTTCCTAGTGACATCCATCACGACTCACCCCGTGTGGCAGCTTATGTTGAAGCTGATAATGAGAAGGCACGTCAGGATTCCCTGGACCTGTTAGATGAGGAGCGTGATCTTGCAGCAGCACGTTTGGCAATTTATCAACAAGATCTCCGACGTTATCACAGCCGCCGGGTTAAGACCAGAACTTTTCAAGAGGGTGATCTGGTGCTCCGGCTCATCCAGGATTAGATTGCTAAGCACAAATTATCCCCACCTTGGGAAGGACCTTTTGTGGTCAGTAAGAATCTGCACAACGGGTCATACTACCTCATTGATGTTCGAGAGCACAAAGACTCATGTAAATCGGAGGAGGAGACCAAGCGGCCATGGAATATAGCTCTTCTTCGGCCTTACTATACTTGAGCCACAGGCTCTTCATATGTACATATTTATGACAATGTATATATTATATAATAAACCAGAGCCTCGAATAAAGCGGGGTCTCTGTTCTTTTAACATCCTGTGTGTGCTTACAAGAGTTTTTACTGACAAAGAGGAGTTTTGTTAAACCGGTCTCTGCAGCCGCACGGATATAAAGAAAATCACTAGGGGGCTTGGTCATATCTGAACCATAGCTACACCTCTTGATCGGTTTGAAACCACAAAGGGATATCACTAATGGGCTTGGTTGTTGTCACACCATAGCTACACCTCTTGATCGGTTTAACACCACAAAGGGATATCACTTGGGGGCTTGGTTGTTATCACGCCATAGCTACACCTCTTGATAGGCGTTAAGCCAAAAGGAAATTATGTGGAGCCAAAGAGAGTCTGTTGCATTAAGCACAACTCAAACATAGGTAACCACCGAGCACAGCTCACATGTTACCTGGGGGCTCTTTGCTTCTAAAAGAACAATGAGTTTTGAACCCTTGTAATAGGCTATCAAGCCAGGCTTGGAAGCCAGGTGTATTCACCTAATACCCGGGTTATCCTGCCTCTTTAAGTAAGTCACTCCGTCCAGGTAAACCTGGTATGACCCATCGAACGTTTGACAAGTCAATCCCATGGACCCTGAACTTGTCAAAGTTAAATCAGTGATTGGTTAAAGATTGAGGTCCATCTTAAAAAGGCTTTGCAAAATGGTTTAACTCAGCGGCCTGGCAGCCCATGAAAAGCCTCGATTTAGGGCCTGGCAGCCCATGAAAAGAATTCCATATTTCTTTTGTATTTGTTGTTTTAACATCTTTTGATAAGGGATTTATAAACATTTTTTCTGACAAACCGGTGTTCATTACAAACCGGCATGACTTTCAGCGCTTCGTTGTTAGTACATGATCAGATTCTAAATTGGTAGCAAATTGCTCCGGACTGGTCTTGACTAGATGTCACCAACCTTATATGGACAAATCAACGGATTTTTAGCCCAATATGATTTCTACATGAACCGGCAAGAGGGCCAGGAGTTATCAACACTCCGGATTAATGTTTTTACCTCTACCATACAAGCAGTTGGTCAGCCAACGAGGTATATCACATGTATTACTTATTTTATCGGATTACTACAAACTTTGGTTATCCATCCAAGTTGTGTATGGCTTTTGGGCATCATAACCCGTCTAGTGGTAAACCACTAGGATGCTTTTTAGTTTTCATATGTAGGAACATAAAGGATTATGCATACATGAATTCCAGAAGTGGAGCAAGTTCTCACAATATCAAAGCACCACAAAACATGCTCAATGGCATGACGGATAATGGGGTTTTTGCTATCCTATTACAAGAAGCTTCAAAACGGCTCCAATTGAATACTTGTTTCTAAGCAGTGGCACACAATAGCTGGTAAACCGGCGGCCGGTTTAAGATGCTTCGTCTAGACGGCTTGACGGTTGAGGATCATTTGGTGCAATCACTTCTTCTTCATCCCTCCCCAGACGCTGGAAATCAACCGTTGACCAATCGATTCCGGTTAAAGCTTGAAACACGGCTTCTTCATGGATAAGGCTAGAGGGGTTAATGCCAGGAGTGTAAGTCTGTTTACGGATTGGAGGCACAAGTTCTTCGACTTCATGGATTTCGGCAGGCTGTCTCTTCCCTTCAGTGTCGTAAGCCGGCTGGAAATGAGATAAATCCGTGTCTTCTGCCAGTTTGCTGGCTATTGGCCGCATCTCCTTTGTCAGCCTTCGGAGATCATCATTGTCGAAGTTTGAACCATCCTCCTTCACACCTGGATATCCTTTAATGATGTCATCCGCTTCAAGATCCGGAATCCATGCTTTGGCCCGGATTAGTGCGGTCAGCGCTCCTGCTCTTGCGGCTGCTTTCTTCAGTACAATAATCCAGGCTGGTAGCATGGCCAACTTCTCAAGGGTTTCTTTTATCAGTGTTGGTGCCGGTTTATTGTAGGCTGCAGTGCATATCGCATGCTGGGATCCCGAGTAAAGCTGTTCTATTAAGGCGTACGCCGCTTTAAGCTTCATCCGCATATCAGCGCCCAGATGAGCAATGCGAGTGCCTATCATGGTTTAATGTCAGCCAGACTGGTAAACAATCAGATCTCATGAATTGGACAAATAGCATAAGGAGATACTTACCAAATACAACGGACGTCATGGCGTTGATTTGCCGCTTCAATCCAGTTAGTTCATTTACAACTGGCTTCAGAGCTGCTTTGGCATCCTCAGCTCTTTTGGTTAAACTGGCCTTTTCGGTTTCCCAGTCAGCACTTTCTTTGTTAAAAGACTCCTTTAGCTTTTCCATAGCTGTCAGGGCTTTCGTCAGCTCCTCCTTGGCTTTCACAGCCTCTGCTTGTTGGGACTTCACTTTCTCTTGCAAATCGGCGGTTCGGGCATCTCTATTGCTTAGCTCGGCCTGTAATAGCGAAGATATGTCAACAACATGATATGTCTTTTCTAAGTACTAAGCGTATAACAAGTTATGCACTTCGTACTTGGGGGCTAATGCCTATTTGCTCTATTATCAATACATCTTTTTAAAGTCTCCAGAACAATGCAAGCATTATCCTTGACACTTGGGGTCTAACGTACATCTGTTCAATACGGACGCATGGATTCAAGACCCGGATTACCTCGCAAAGCTAAACCGGCCTTTGGGGGCTACACTGAGGAAAGCTACATAATTACATTGGTAAAGTATCGGTTTTGTTTTCACTAAGGACCTGACATTTTGAGGATCAGCAGGAGAGGATTATAGTATTACAAAGTCCTGGTTTAAGATTAACATCATAAAACGGCCCTTGGGGGCTACTTGGGCTAGTGTTTCAACTTTGGAATCAAGAAATAAAGGGAGATGAAAATACCTCGTAGCGTTCCTTCATCAGGTTCACCAAACCGGCTTCATAGTCATGGTTTGAGTGCAGACGGTTTAAAAAACCGGAGTGAAGTTCTTCAGCACTGAGATGAGCATAGCTTGATAAGTCAGTGCTCCATTTACCCTTTTCCCTGGCAACACGCTCTTCTTTGGCACTATGTTGGGCCAACATTACAGGATGGCCAGGAGAGTTGTGGCCCATGCCAGTAATGATAACATCATCTCCTTGGCCTTCAGTAATTTTTGCGGGTGATGATGGAGTGTCAGTACCTCTCACTGGACTAGCCCGATTTGGAGCTGCCGTTCAGTGTCAGGCACAGCAGGATCAACTTGTGGTTGTTCATCAATATTCTGGTCTTGAAGGGGCGGTTCATCAAAGGTAGCTTCAGGATGAGGATCCTCCGGTTCACGAGTTTGGTCCGGTTCACCTATTTGCTCTTCTTCAAAAACCGCCTGGTCTTCTAACGGATTGTTGACCCGAGCTTTCTTGCTGGGTCTGGCTTTGGCTCTGCAAACAAAATTAAACGAGGTTTAGCATATTATTCAAGATTTGCAACACATTTGAAGAAAGGGTTTGAATGCTTACCCAGCTACAGTTTTAAGAGGAGGGAGTTGGGTTGCTGTTGACTCGCCAGAAGATGAGGGAGGTGTCACCTGATAATTTGAATCGGATGGGTTAAGAGGTTGTCTGAAATAACCTGCCTTGGGATAAGAATTTTCAGAAGTGGGGGAGACCTCAGGTCGGCGCTTCCGAACCGGGGTGAGGGAGTCCTGGATTAGGGGGTGTCCGGATAGCCGGACTATATCCTTTGGCCGGACTATTGGACTATGAATATACAAGATTGAAGACTTCGTCCCGTGCCTGGAAGGGACTTTCCTTGGCGTGGAAGGCAAGCCTGGCGATACGGATATGTAGATCTCCTACCATTGTAACCGACTCTGTGTAACCCTAGCCCTCTCCGGTGTCTATATAAACCGGAGGGTTTTAGTCCGTAGGACAAACAACAATCATACCATAGGCTAGATTCTAGGGTTTAGCCTCCTTGATCTCGTGGTAGATCTACTCTTGTACTACCCATATCATCAATATTAATCAAGCAGGACGTAGGGTTTTACCTCCATCAAGAGGGCCCGAACCTGGCTAAAACATCGTGTCCCCTGCCTCCTGTTACCATCCTCCTAGACGCACAGTTCGGGACACCCTACCCGAGATCCGCCGGTTTTGACACCGACATTGGCGCTTTCATTGAGAGTTCCTCTGTGTCGTCACTTTTAGGCCTGATGGCTCCTCCGATCATCAACGACAATGCGATCCAGGGTGAGACTTTTCTCCCCGGACAGATCTTCGTATTTGGCGGCTTTGCACTACGGGCCAATTCGATTGGCCATCTGGAGCAGATCGAAAGCTATGCCCCTGGCCATCAGGTCAGATTTGGAAGTTTGAACTACACGGTCAACCTCCGCGGAGACTTGATCTTTGACGGGTTTGAGCCGCAGCCGAGCGCGCCGCACTGTCACGATGGGCATGATCTAGCTCTGCCGCCGAACAGTGCCCTGGAGGCCGCACCCGCATCAGCTCCGACCCTTAATTCGGAGCCAACTGCGCCAATCGAGGATGGGTGGTTGGACACCGCCTCGGGGGCTGCAATCTCTACGGCGATCGAGCCGAACACCAGCCCTATTCTCTGTGAAGCCCATGACTCCAAGGAGCCGGACTCCTCTCTAGACTCCGAGCCCTCCGCACCCCTACTGATCGAACCCAATCGGGCGCCGATCATGGAGTTCACCGCCACGGACATCTTTGAGCACTCGCCCTTCGGCGATATTCTGAATTCACTAAAGTCTCTCTCTTTATCAGGAGAGCCCTGGTCGGACTATGGTCAGCGAGGTTGGGATGCGGATGAAATTCAAAGCCCACCCACCACCCACTTCGTAGCCACTGTCAATGATTTAACCGACATGCTCGACTTCGACTCCGAAGACATCGACGGTATGGACGCCGATGCAGGAGACGATCAAGAACCAGCGCCTATAGGGCACTGGAAAGCCACCTCATCGTATGATATATACATGGTGAATGCCCTAAAAGAAGGCAATGGCGATGGAACAACGGAGGATGACCCCTCCAAGAAGCAGCCTAAGCGCCGGCGTCAGTGGGGCCGCTCTAAATCCCGCCAAAGCAAAAACAGTGATTCCGGCATGGGAGATAATAACACCCCGGACAGTGCCGAAGACAACCACCTCCAGCAAGATTCAGCACAGGAGGATGGAGAAGCCAGCCCTCATTAGAGAGCGGCAGATAGAGAGGTCGAGGACGCTAATTATATGCCTCCCTCCGAAGACGAGGCAAGTCTCGACAACGACGAATTTGTCATGCCGGAGGATCCCGTCGAACAAAAGCATTTCAAACGCAGGCTTATGGCCACGGTGAGCAGCCTCAAGAAAAAACAGCAACAGCTTAGAGCTGATCAAGATTTGTTAGCCGACAGATGGACTGAAGTCCTTGCGGCCGAAGAGTATGAACTCGAACGCCCCTCCAAGAGCTACCCAAAGCTCATGTTGCTACCCCGACTAGAGGAGGAAGCACCTAAACCTACATCACCAGCGCATGATGTGGCCGATCGGCTACCCCATGGCCGTGACAGAGAAGCCTCTCGGCCCTCCACTCAAGCCGCACCCCGGCGCCGCTCAAAAAATACCAAGGCACGGGAAAATGTGCCAGACCTGCGAGATATATTGGAGGACAAGGCAAGGCAAACAAGATCGATCTACGGATCACGTGGGCACCCCATGGCACAAGACGGTAATCGTCACTCCGGATACAGTCAATCCGGCCGGGCCGAACACAGTAGACAAAGCTCGTTGGAGCTGCATCGTGATATAGCCCAATACAGAGGCGCCGCACACCCACTATGCTTCACAGATGAAGTAATGGATCATCAAATCCCTGAGGGTTTCAAACCCGTGAACATCGAATCATATGATGGCACAACAGATCCTGCGATATGGATCGAGGACTATCTCCTTCATATCCACATGGCCCGTGGTGATGACCTACACGCCATCAAATACCTCCCTCTCAAGCTTAAAGGACCAGCTCGGTATTGGCTTAACAGCTTGCCAGCAGAATCAATTGGTTGTTGGGAGGACCTGGAAGCCGCATTCCTCGACAATTTCCAGGGCACTTATGTGTGACCACCAGACGCCGATGACCTTAGCCACATAATTCAGCAGCCATAGGAATCGGCCAGACAATTCTGGACACGGTTCCTAACCAAGAAAAATCAAATCGTCGACTGTTCAGACGTAGAGGCCCTAGCAGCCTTCAAGCATAACATCCGCGACGAGTGGCTTGCACGGCACCTGGGACAGGAAAAGCCGAAATCTATGGCAGCCCTCACGACACTTATGACCCGCTTTTGCACGGGAGAAGATAGCTGGCTAGCTCGCAACAATAACATGACCAAGAGCCCTGGTAATTCGGATACCAAGGACAACAGTGGTAGGTCGCATCGCAACAAGCAAAAGCGCCGCATTAACGGCGACAATGCTAAGGATATGGCAGTTAATGCCGGATTCAGAGGCTCTAAACCCGGTCAGCGGAAAAATCCATTCAAAAGAAATACTCCGGGCCCGTCCAGTTTGGACCGAATACTCGACCTCTCATGCCAGATACATGGCACCCCCGAAAAACCAGCCAATCACACCAACAGGGATTGTTGGGTGTTCAAGCTGGCAGGCAAGTTGAATGCCGAAAGCAGAGACAAGGGGCTGCATAGCGATGACGAGGAGGAGCCCCGCACGCCGAACAACAGTGGACAGAAAGGTTTTCCCCCACAAGTGCGGACGGTGAACATGATATACGCAACCCACGTCCCCAGGAGGGAGCGGAAGCGTGCGCTAAGGGACGTATACGCGATGGAGCCAGTCGCCCCAAAGTTCAACCCATGGTCTTCCTGCCCGATCACTTTTGATCGAAGGGACCACCCCACTAGCATCCATCATGGCGGATTCGCCACATTGGTTCTAGACCCAATTATTGACGGATTTCACCTCACTAGAGTCCTTATGGACGGCGGCAGCAGCCTGAACCTGCTTTACCAGGATACAATGCGGAAAATGGGCATCGATCCCTCAAGTATTAAACCCACTAAAATG
The DNA here is from genome assembly GCF_018294505.1 of Triticum aestivum. Lineage (NCBI taxonomy): Eukaryota > Viridiplantae > Streptophyta > Magnoliopsida > Poales > Poaceae > Triticum > Triticum aestivum. Next base: position 467,278,612 of record NC_057797.1, read on the forward strand.
ACCTTTAAAGGCGTCATACCAGGTGTAGAGGCCAACTGTACAGGCTCAGTTACACTTGAAGTGGTCTTCGGATCTCCGAATAATTTCCGAAGTGAGGAGTTAATCTTCGACATAGTCCCGTTCCGCAGTGGCTATCACGCACTGCTCGGGCGAACCACATTTGCCAAGTTCAATGCGGTGCCGCACTACGCATACCTCAAGCTCAAGATGCCAGGCCCTCGAGGAGTCATCACGTTCAATGGAAACACCGAACACTCTCTCCGAATGGAGGAGCATACGGCGGCTATCGCAGCAGAAGTACAAAGCAGCCTCTCAAGGCAATTTTCCAGTCCAGCCATTAAACGTCTGGACACCGTCAAAAGCGCCCGGAGTAACCTACAACAAGACCGCCTGGCACGTTCCGAGCAAGCGTAGCAATGCGACCCCAACCCGAGCCCTCACGAACTTGCGAAACCAGTGTTGCGCGTACATAACTACTCTCTAGAAATGGCATGGGCACAGGGGGAGGGGCACCATCACGGCACCCCCGAAACACGGCTTAAACCGCACTAGGGGCTGCCGATTTCTTAATTTTCTCTTATTTTCAGGACTCCATTCTTCGGAAGGCTTGTCCGGCAGTACAATTGCCACACAAACGATACAACCAGGGAAGCAAAAAGCTACGCCGCACTATGGAACTCTAAGGTGGTCTCTATAACGAGCAGTTTACCTGTTTCAGTTAACATTTCGCAGCTCGCCCTTGGAAAGGACATGTTAAATAGTCCCATCTTTTGCTTCTTGCACTATTTGTATTGTTCTGCTTTGATCGCAGCCTTTTTTTAAATAATAAACAATGCATAGCTTCCGTCTACTATTGCATTACTCTTTTTTACGAATATATGTTCATTAATGACATGTTGCACCCGTACACTTTGGTACGGCCAATACGCCAGGGGCTTATGTACCCCACAATATGGTGTGAGAAGTCCGAACACTTTCACAAGTGCGGCACCCCGAACTTATAGCATTATATGCATCGGCTCCGAATCATGTCTTGGTTCAATAGTTGGGTTTGCCCGGCTCCTATGTTTTGGCACCTTACGTTCCATTATATCGGCTAAGGTAGCACTAGGAGGACTACTGCGATTGTGCCCCAGTTGAGCTGGGCTAAGCACCTCAGTAGAGAAGGTTAAAACTGACCGTCATGATGAGGCGAGAGCTGGTTGCTGTTCGAGAGGTTTTCGAGTCCCTAAAGACTTATGCCGCTTAGAGCGAGGAGTCGGCTTTGTCCGTCCTAGGCGTGGATAGCACCCCGAACTCGGTCTTCCGAACACTAGGGGCTTCACCGAAATTTAAAATTATAGAATTCTATGGCTAAGTGAGAGTGTTCAAGCATTATAGTTTGATTGCCTTGTTCGTTGTGTTGAGCGCCTCCCTCGAAGGACCCAAGAATGGGAAAAAGAGCGCTCATGTTTATCCCGAACACCCCAGCACTCGTGGCATGGGGGCAGAAGCCGACGACTTGCCATCTCTCAAATTTGATAAACTGCCGCACAGAAGGTAATATTTTAAATTCAAAAGCGTTGCTTAGCGCATATGAACAAGTTTTCAGCGTACAGGATCACAAATGCGAGTTTACTCAAATATTACATCTTTGGAGCATTCATCCGCTATAAGGCGGGCACCCTTCAGGACATCCTCATAATACGCTTCCAGGACGCGATGCTCCTTGCCCGGCGGCGGCCCGTCCTTCACCAGCTTCTTCGCATCCATGTTGCCCCAGTGCACTTTAGCACGGGCAAGCGCCCTACGGGCACCTTTGATGCATATGGAGCGCTTGATTACTTCAAGCTGTGGACAGTCATCCACCAGCCGCCTCACCAGCCCGAAGTAGCTCCCAGGCAGAGCCTCTCCAGGCCAAAGCCGAACTATGAGGCCCTTTATGGCCTGTTCGACCACCTTATGGAGCTCGACCATTTGCTTCAGCTGGTCGCTCAAAGGCACCAGGTGTTCGGCCTCAGCATACTAAGACCAGAACATCTTCTCCGTTGAGATCCCCTCCTCGGCTCGGTAGTAGGCGGCGGCATCAGACACACTATGGGGCAAATCTGCGAATGCTCCTGGAGAGCTCCGGACTCGGGTATGTAACAAGTAATTCACTTTCACGTGCTTGCTTTGCATAATGAGTGCCTTACCCGCTATCTTCTTCATATCTCCAATTTCTTGGAGGGCTTTCTGGGCTTCGGCCTTGGCAGACTTCGCGCTTTCGAGGGCTGCCGCAAGCTCGGACGCTTGCGTCTTCGAGTCAAGCTCCAAACTCTCATGTTTTTTCACGAGAGCCCGGAGCTCTTTCTGCACCTCCTCCACCCGCGTCTCCTGCTTCCCTCTCTCTGTGTGCTCCGCGGCCACTCTGTTTTTGGCCTCGGACAACGCTTTCTTAAGGGTTGCCACCTCGGTCGTGGCCCCTATAATAGGACATTGATCCTGTCATTTTTTGCAACCACATCTTCTCTATATACTTGCGCAAGGTATTACTTACCTTCCTTCTCCTCGACTTGCCTCTTGGCATGGCCGAGCTCGTTCTCGGACCACGCGAGGTTTTGCTTCAGCTTATCCCTCTCCGCAGTCAGTGCGGCGGAGGCCAGTAGCGAAGCCTGCATACGCATATTGACTTGATTATGTCAGACTCCTGCGAATGTTATTAGATCCTCTATTCGGCTTTTCTTTCCGAACGCCGAACAGAGCATCAGGGGCTACTATCTATGCGGTAATATTTTTACATATTCTTTACTTACCTCAAAGCCTGTTAGAAGGCTGGCACAGGCTTCAGTCAGTCCGCTCTTGGCGGACTGAACCTTATGGATCACCGCACTCATAATAGTGCGGTGCTCCTCCTTGATGGAGGCGCCGTTAAGCACCTCCAGCAAATTGTCCGGTGCCTCCGGTTGGACGGAGGCCGCCGGCTCGGTAGGCTTGCTCCTCTGGGAAGGAGGCTGCCTACCGGAGTCCGGAACCATTGAAGGTTCCGGCACGGTGTCCGGTTCCGGCACGCGTGGAGTCCGGGAGGTCGCCTCGCGGCGCCTCCAGGACCACCTCCTCCTAGCTTGGAACGTATTGGGACGCCACCTTGGCGTTGTCCGTAGGATGGGGGGAGGTAGCCGTCGGAAGCGAATTCACATCCGACAAATCCAGGGAGCCGCTTGATGACTCGTCGAGCCCGGCCTTGGGCGAACTGCATAGTCATATTTGGCGTAAGGAGGAGCTGTGCAAGAAAGGAACACTATGAATTGCTCTGGTGTCCGAATACTTACGATCTCGCCAGGGGCTTGGCCCTGTGCGGCCACTCCTCTTTGCCGTCGTCGGCGTTGGTGGAGTAGTCCGGAGGAAGGGTCTTCCCCTTCTTGGACCCTTCGGCCTCCCCAGTTGGGGCGGCCTTCCTTTTCTTCCCTTCCCCCGCTGGAGGGGGAGAAGTCTCTTTTTCCTCCTCCTCGTCTTCACAAGAGGAGTGCGCCTTGGAGTCGTCGGATGATGGATCCGACACCTCCCGGCGCCGGGCACTCTTTCGAGTCCCTGTGGCCTTCTTCTCCGGCACCACATAGGGTGCCGGAACCAGCCACTTCGCCAAGCGAGCATCCGCTGGGCCTTCGGGCAAAGGAGCCGGACAGTTGATCTGTCCGGACGTCTCCTGCCAATCCTGTCAAAGGTAAGGGAGCTTAGATCCTGCATGGAGTCAAACTATGAAAAACTAATACCTGTAAAAGGTAAAAATAGCTTACCTCCCTAGCATGACGCTGCGTGCTGAATCCGTGATCCTCGATAGCGGATGCGGGGGCCTCGGCGCCCTTGAAAAGCACCTTCCAGGCATCTTCGTATGTCGTGTCGAAGAGCCTTCTCAGAGTCGGTGTTGCGCCGGGTCGAACTCCCACAGGTTGAAAGCCCGTTGTTGACACGGGAGGATCCGGCGGATGAGCATAACCTGGACTACGTTGACAAGTTTGAGCTTCTTGTCCACCAGGGTCTGGACGCATGTTTAGAGTCCGGTCAGCTCTCCTTTTTTACCCCACGACAGGCCCGTCTCTTTCCAGGAGGTGAGCCGCGTAGGGGGTTCGGATCGGAACTCGGGGGCTGCGACCCATTCAGGGTCGCATGGCTCGGTGATGTAAAACCACCCCGATTGCCACCCCTTTAGGGTCTCCACGAAGGAGCCCACGAGCCATAGGACGTTGGGCATCTTGCCCACCATGGCGCCTCCGCACTCCACCTGGGTGCCGCGCACCACCTTCGGCTTGACATTGAAAGTCTTGAGCCATAGGCCGAAATGGGGGCGGATGTGGAGGAAAGCCTCGCACACGATGATAAACACCGAGATGTTGAGGACAAAGTTCGGGGCAAGATCGTGGAAATCCAGGCCGTAGTAGAACATGAGCCCCGGAAAAATGGTTGGAGAGGGAAGCATAGTCCACGGAGGAAATGGGGGAGGAACACCACCCTCTCATGGGGCCTAGGGGTGGGGATGAGCTGCCCCTCTTCGGGAAGCCGGTGCGCAATGTCGTTAGACAAGTATCCAGCCTTCCTCAGTTTTTTGATGGGTCCCTCCGTGACGGAGGAGACCATCCACTTGCCTCCCGCTTCGGACATGGCTGGAGAAGGTTGAGGTGGGATGTGTGGACTTGGGCGTTGGAGCTCAAGTGCGCGGAAATGTATAGGCAAAGGAGGAAGAAGGCGTGGAAGAAAAGGTGGATCCTTATCCCCTTATATGGGCGGACGCGACTATGCGTCCCCACCAGCCTGGTAAAACTCGCTTATCTCCCAAGCGCCATAATCAATGGCACGGTTGGGTTACCCACGCCCGTTTTGATGAGAATCCCGGAATATGGGGACACGATCTCTGCTTTGACAAGACGTGCCAAGGAAACCGCCTCGCTAAACGCGCTGAGGTGGGACAGTAAAACGATTCGAATGAATACTTGGCCGTGGTGTGATGTCACGCTACGGAATACGTCAGTAGATTAGATTTTTGTAAATATTATTCTCTCTATGGAAATATGTGGAAACTTATTTTGCAGAGCTGGACACTACCTTTGTTTTCAAAATCTTCTATGAAGTACTTGGAGGAGGAACCCGCCTTGCAATGCCGAAGACAATCTGTGCGTCGGACTCGTCGTCATTGAAGCCTGGTTCAGGGGCTACTGAGGGAGTCCTGGATTAGGGGGTGTCAGGATAGCCGGACTATATCCTTTGGCCGGACTGTTGGACTATGAAGATACAAGATTGAAGACTTCGTCCCGTGCCCAGAAGGGACTTTCCTTGGCGTGGAAGGCAAGCTTGGCGATACGGATATGTAGATCTCCTACCATTGTAACCGACTCTGTGTAACCCTAGCCCTCTCCGGTGTCTATATAAACCGGAGGGTTTTAGTCCGTAGGACGAACAACAATCATACCATAGGCTAGCTTTTAGGGTTTAGCCTCCTTGATCTCGTGGTAGATCTACTCTTGTACTACCCATATCATCAATATTAATCAAGCATGACGTAGGGTTTTACCTCGATCAAGAGGGACCGAACCTGGGTAAAACATCGTGTCCCCTGCCTCCTGTTACCATCCGCCTAGACGCATAGTTCGGGACCCCCTACCCGAAATCCGCCGGTTTTGACACCGACACGGGGTATCAGGTAAACTGGCCGAAGTGACCTGTTGGCCGCTGTGCCGGGTTGTTCGGCGAGCTTCATGCTGCTGCGACTTCAAAATAAATGTTGGATCCAAGTAAGCAAGAGGATGAGAAAAGCTTACTTTCTGGATCGCTTGACGGGTTTTTTGTGTTGGCATAGAGTCTGAACCGGTGAAAAGGGTAATTACCTCTACGTCATCAGCATGGCTGCCTTCTACGTCCTCCTGATAAAGATCATTGTTAATGAGATGCATGAAAAGGGAGCCAAGAGAGTCAGGTTCTACCTCAACTTCCAGTTCCTCCGCATCTTCATCAAGTTCCATGTTGATACGTTCGGCTGTTTTCCGCTTTGAGGTTCGCTTGATGGCTTTGGTTTTGGGACGGGATGGCTTTGCCGCTTTGTCTGCGGATTTCCGCTTCCAGAAGGGATCATCACCCTGTTTATACACAAACAGAAGGAAGTTTACAAGTTGAACAATTTAAAGATATCAAAGATAAAAAGGAAGCATAGTGCTTACAACAGGCGGTTTATTTTGAGTGTAGAAGGGGTTCAAGCAGGTTTGGCGACAGACTGATTTCGGTCTATTCAAAATTTTCTTGACGCTTTCAGTGACCTCTTCATCGGTTACCTAAATGTTGATGTGGCGTTGGGGGTCTTCTAATTCACTGGTGTACTCACACATTAAACCGGGGCGGCAGCTTAGTGGCAAGACACTCCAAGATATCCAGCAACGCACAAAATCAAGGCCTGTTAAACCGCTAGCCATAAAGGCCCGGAGCTTGGCGAGTTGAGGGGCATATTTGGCCCATTCCACAGAACTTAAACGTTGCGGCATTGGATGAGTGTTGGAAAGCCGGTGATCACAGTAGCCTAGAAGAGGGTTCTCATCCTCAGGAGAGGTATCTATGTAGTAGAACCAAGTCTGGTTCCATTCCTTAGGGTGACTGTGCAGTTTGGCATGAGGGAATTCAACTTCCTTCTACTTTTGAACAGATACACCACCAAGTTCAGTGTTGGGACCGTTAACAAATTCTGTACGCCGGTTCAGATGAAAAAAGTCCTGGAACAGCTCAGCAGTTGGTTCTTCTTGTAAGTATACTTCACAGAAGACTTGGAAGTTGCATAGATTGGACACTGAGTTGGGTCCAATATCTTGAGGATGGAGTTGGAAACTGGCAAGCACATCTCGGAAAAATTTCAGCCCGCACGGTTTGAAACCACAGCCTATGTGGTCGACAAAGACCACTACCTCACCCTGCCTTGGGGTAGGAGGATTCTCTGTTCCTGGAACTCGCCATCGAATTTCAGCTCTCTTGGGCAAGGTACTGATATTGACCATTCCGTTTAACTGTTCTTCAGTGACCCGGGAACAAGCCCAGTTGCAAGCGAAAAGCTATTTGGCCATTGTGAAATGAAAAGCTGAAAAAGAAATGCCGGTTTGCAAATCATTCATGGTGGTACGCAAGATGCAATGGATTAAAAATATACAGATATGTGAAATTGCATAAACCGGAGACTGATACAATAATGAATGACAAGGTCATATCAAGGGTATACGTGTGTTGTTAAACCGGACTGTTACAATGAATGTAAAGGGAGTTTGCTGGTTTACTAGGGGACTACTGGTATAATATAGATTGTTTTTACAAGGGTAAACCGCCTACATGGTAAAGAGGATACAGATTTAAGGCGAAAAGGGCTAAGTAAGGTAAAACAAATTTCACAGTTTGGCATGGGAATTTCAGATCTACCGTGCATTGGATAATCAAAATATGTTCTGTTCTAATCTCAAGTGCTCAAAAGGTTCAGTAAGTTCAGATGAGTTTGATATCAAGCAGATGCATTTACAAGAAGAAAGGAGTTTAAGCTACAAAGGGCGCTGAAAATAATCAGAGTCACTGGCCATTGGTGTTACTAAAGGAGGAACAGCTTCAGGTTATGAAGAACACCGAACCCTAATGGCGGATCTGGGGTGAGGAGAAGAGGAACTTACTGGTGCAGGAAGAAGCAGCGGAGGATCACCGCGTGTCTCTGGTAACAGTCAGGTTGATGCAGCGGCCTTCGTCGAAGCAGAGGTGAAGCTCGGTGACGGCGGCGGCGCTCAGGGGGCAGAGATGTCGCGAGGAGGAAGAAGAAGTGAAGGAGACGAAGGGGAAAATAGAGAAGGACCTATGGTCCTATTTATAAGGTGAAGTGATAAAGTGACAAGTGCGGGAATCGAGGAGCTCAAAAATGGATAGTTAATAATGGTGTCGCCTCGATGATTGGATATGCATTAATGAAGGTAATCTTCGGCTTCAACGAATAGGTGACGTCAGGGCGGTTTATCATGATCCTGGAGTATGATGTCACGGCGGTTTACAAGATCAAGGTGAAGATGCAAAGGAGGAGTTTCTCTGAGTGTTGAAGATTGACATGAACAAGTTCAAACCAATCTGGGGCCTAATGTCGGGGATATTACTGTTGGGCGTAAACCAGCCAGGAGTAGCCGGATTAACTTTATGAAGATTAGAAGCCCATGAAGACGTAAGAATGATGGCACTTTATGAAGGCCCAAGGCCCAAAGGCGAGTTAAGGCCTGTAGATGTAGACCGACCTTATTATGTAACTTGCATTGTAATATAAGAAGTATAGAGACCGAACCGGACACGTTTATGATCTGGCTTCGGGACTCTGTAAACTGGCGGGCATCAACCTATGTATATAAGGGGACGACACGGCAGCGGTTTAGGGACAAGACACAATAACTCAAGAGCCAGTCAAAGCGGATCCGCTCCCTGGTCATCGAAACCCTAGCAATACCAATCACAAGTAGACGTAGGCTTTTACCTTCATCGAAGGGGCCGAACTAGTATAAACTCCCCGTGTCCCCTCGTCCATTTTAACCCCTTTAAGCTAACCCATTGTGATGGCTCCATGACTAAGTCCTTTCACGAGGACATCTGTCGTGACAAACCCACGACAGTTAGTGATAAAGTAAAGTAATTACATGGCGTTTTCAATGACATGCAAGTCATACAATAAATTAAGACAACTCCTATGGCTCCTGCTGGTTGTCATACTCATCGACATGCAAGTCGAGATTCGTATTACAAGAACATGATCAATCTCATACATCACATATATCATTCGTCACATCCTTTTGGCCATATCACATCACATGGCATACCCTGCAAAAACAAGTTAGACGTCCTATGATTGTTGTTGCATGTTTTACGTGGCTGCTATGGGTTTCTAGCAAGAACGTTTCTTACCTACACAAAAGCCACAACGGTGATATGCCAATTGCTATTTAACCTTCATAAGGACCCTTTTCATCGAATCCGATCCGACTAAAGTGGGAGAGACAGACACCCGCTAGCCACCTTATGCATAAAGTGCATGTCAGTCGGTGGAACCAGTCTCACGTAAGCATACGTGTAAGGTCGGTCCGGGCCGCTTCATCCCACAATGTCGCCAAATCAAGATAAGACTAGTAACGGTAAGCAAATTGAACAAATCATCGCCCACAACTACTTTGTATTCTACTCGTGCATAGAATCTACACATAGACCTAGCTCATGATGCCACTGTTGGGGAACGTAGTAATAATTCAAAAAAATTCCTATGTGTGACCAAGATTAATCTAGGAGATGCTAGAAATGAGAGAGAGGGAGTGCATCTTCGTACCCTGGAAGATCGCTAAGCGGAAGCGTTACAAGTAACGCGAATGATGGAGTCGTACTCGCGGCGATTCAAATCGTGGAAGATCTGATCTAGCGCCGAACGGATGGTGCCTCCATGTTCAAAACACGTATAGCCCGAGGACGTCTCCTCCTTCTTGATCCAACAAAGGGAGAGGAGAAGTTTAGGGAGAGCTTCGGCAGCACGACGATGTGGTGGTGGAGCTTGTAGTTCTTCGGCACGGCTTCGCCAAGCACTACGGAGGAGGTGTTGGAGAGGGGGAGGGCTGCGCCAGGGGAAGGGTGTGATGCCCTCCCATCCCCTCTATATATAGGGTGAAGGGAGAGGGTGGCGGCCCCCTAGATGCATCTAGAGGGGGGCAACCAAGGGGGGGAGTTGCCCCCAAGTCAGGTGGGAGGCGCCCCCACCCCCCTAGGGTTTTCAACCCTAGGTGCCTTGGGCCCTTGGGGGCGCACTAGCCCACCAGGGGCTGGTTGCCACCCTTGTTCAGCCCACTTGGCCCACCGGGGCAGGTGGCCCCACCCGGTGGACCCCCGGACACCTTTCGGCAGTCCCGATACAATACCGATAACCCCCAAAATTATTTCGGCGACTGAAATTGGACTTCCAATATATAATTCTTCACCTCCGGACCATTTAGGAACTCCTCGTGACGTCCGGGATCTCATCCGGGACTCGGAACAACCTTCAGTAACCACATACTATTTCCCATAACAACTCTAGCATCACCGAACCTTAAGTGTGTAGACCCTACGGGTTCGGAAACCATGCATACATGACCGAGATATCTCTCTGGCCAATAACCAACAGTGGGATCTGGATACCCATGTTGGCTCCCACATGTTCCACGATGATCTCATCAGATGAACCATGATGTCGAGGATTCAATCAATCCCGTATATAATTCCCTTTGTCTATCGGTATGTTACTTGCCCGAAATTCGATCGTTGGTATCTCTATACCTCGTTCAATCTCGTTACCGGCAAGTCTCTTTACTCGCTCTGTATTGCATGATCCCGTGGCTAACTCCATGTCACATTGAGCTCATTATGATGATGCATTACTGAGTGGGCCCAGAGATACCTCTTCGTCATACGGAGTGACAAATCCCAGTCTTGATTTGTGCCAACCCAACAGATACTTTTGGAGATACCTGTAGTGCACCTTTATAGCCACCCAGTTATGTTGTGACGTTTGGTACACCCAAAGCATTCCTACGGTATCCGTGTGTTGCACAATATCGTGGTCTAAGGAAATGATACTTGACATTGGAAAAGCTTTAGCAAACGAACTACACGATCTTGTGCTACGCTTAGGATTGGGTCTTGTCCATAACATCATTCTCCTAATGATGTGATCCCGTTATCAACGACATCCAATGTCCATGGTCAGGAAACCATGACCATCTATTTATCAACAAGCTAGTTAACTAGAGGCTTAGTAGGGACATATTACGATCTATGTATTCACACATGTATTACGGTTTCCGGTTAATACAATTATAGCATGAACAGTAGACAATTATCATGAACACGGAAATATAATAATAACCACTTTATTATTGCCTCTAGGGCATATTTCCAACAAATCATCCACATGCACTGGCCTAAAGTTGCAAAGACCATCAACATCAATGAAAGCTCAATATTCGCCTTCTGTTTCAGCAGTTTTCTAGATGAGATACATCTGTCTATGTACCATCTATGATGCTAAGTTTGAAAGGTTATAGATGTTGCATGTGAAACTTGGTGCTTGTGTAGTTGTGTAATGGGGTAGCTGAGTGCTGAAGCTATATGACATTGTACTCTGATGTATTTCAATTATGAAAATGAAATATATTGTGTGCTTAATATGAAATGTAAATTAGATTAAAAATGTATTATTATTAATAGGATAATTAGCCTGCTAATTGGGTTTCTCTATTGCAAACAGTTATTGAGAAAACACTGTGTGTGATGCATTCAGTAACACACACAATTTCTAGGAATAAACCGTGTCAGATTAATGAACAATCACACACGATGTCCTCTTGAAAACTGTTTGCGTTAGGCCACCTGCCGCAAACGTTTACCACATAAAAATTGTGTGTGATGGACAACCTTTGCCACACAGTTTCTTCTACGCACAGTGTGTGATGCATTCAATAACGCAAATGATAAAATTGTTAATACCGTGTGCAATGGAAACACTATCACAAACGATTTAACGGGGAAAATTGTGTGTGATGTACTTGCGAACAGAAACATTTTCCTTGGAGCAACTGTGTGGGATGTATATATGAACGGAAATATTTAGCGGGGACTGACTGTGTGGGTTCACTACAAAAAAGACACATCCGTGACATTTTGGGCTGAACGAATTTTTTTCTGTCATACTTATGACACTTCTATGACGATAATTGTGACAAACCCCGGTATCATCATAGATGTGGTGGGCTCCTACTTCTATGACAAAAAATCATGACAGAAAATGGGCTTTTCGTCCTGGGCGGGCCAGAGACGCAACTGCATGACATTCTTTGGGCCGTCCATGACGGAAAAAACCATGGTAGAAGCGAGGGCGAGGAAAATTTCGGGGAGTTCCCGGTTACGGTGGGTGGTCAGGGGCCGAGCGATGCACGTTTCTCTCGTACACGTACACGCGTGTGTGCGAGGCGTTGGGCTCTAGCTAAACTCGAGCAAGGCGTTGGGCTCTAACTAAACCCGAGCGATTGCACTAGCTACGTTACTGAACCCGAGTGATTCCTTTGCTACTGTTGCTAACTGAAGTCGATCGATGCTGCCTCTGGATGAACAGTGAGCATTGCTGGGGGGGTTTGGATGAACAGTTCCCGGTGGGGGTGGATGAACTGGACCCCGTGGTGTTGCCTCTGGATGAAGAGGACCCCGATCAATCGAGCCGGTTGGGGCTGGATGAACAGGACCCCGTGGAGGGCTGGATGAACAGGACCACCCCGTGGAGGGCTGGATGAACAGTAGACGGTGGAGGGCTGGATGAATAGTAGCCCATGGAGGGGTGGTTGAACAGGAGCCTGTGGAGAGGGCTGGTTGAACAGTAGCCGGTGGAGTAGCGCGTGATGGAGGCTAGATGAATAGGAGCCCTCGGATGAACAGTCGCAGGTGAAGGCTAGAGGAGGTCGACGGTGGATGAACAGTAGCCCATGGAGGCTGGAGGGGGTCGACGGTGGAGATGAACAGTATCCCGTGGAGTCCCGTTTTGCGGTACGCCACACCCCTCCCAATGAACAGGACCCCCGTTCGACCGTAGCGCTCCAACACAAGTTCGTTTCCTCTGTTTTGTGGTACGCCACATCCCTCCCGATGAACAGGACCCTCGTTTCGACCATAGGAGGTATGTTTCTTCCGTTTTGCGGTACGCCAGACCCCTCCCGATGAATAGGATCCCGTTTCGACCGTGGCTGGTCGAACACAAGGCCATATCCTCCGTTCTACGGTACGCCAGGCCTCGTTTCCATCGGCTGTTCTGTCCAAGCCCTCCCGATGAACACGACAACGCATTTCGTTCTGACCCAGCCGGTTGGCTCCCCATGAACACGACGACGACGCTGTTTCTCCGTTCCGACCCAGCCATGTACACGAGCCCTGGCCATACGTATGCGCGAGTAGGCGTTCGAGACCCTGCCCGTATGTACGTACATGGCCGTATTTTCTTTCTTGCACACTGGCCATTGTACGTACGTGTACATGCTACGTGCGTGCCTCTACTACAACACGTGCGCACCTCTACATGGACGAGTATGTATGTACACGTTTGTGACTAGAATGACAATGCTACATACGCTTCGACCAGGTGGGTCCCGACTGTCATGCACTTCCTTGCGTGCGAAGATGTAGCTGGTGGGTCCCAACAGTCAGGGGGGCGAATCATTTTTTTGCCCGGACGCACTTCCTTGCGTGTGAAGATGTCGCTGGTAGGTCCCAGCAGTCACGGGGAAATGTTTTTTTTCGCGAAATACGGTTGCCTGTCCGGTGGGTCCCTGCTGTTAGGTGGAGGAATCATTATTTTCCGCGTAATAAGGAGGCACTCCCTTGCTGCAGCCATGGACCCAGCTGTCAGCCTCTCCATGTATAGTGCATGTCCGATGGAAGCCGTTCCTTGACCATGTTGACCACACCGTGCCGAGAGCACCAGGGCGGTGGATGACGGTGAGGCCTAGGAAGGGAACGACGTGGAGCCGGGGAAGACGCGGCAGTGGATGCCCACGCGTAGAGGAGTATGAGGGTTCACTGGTTCGCTGCGGTGTGAGGCTGCCGTCGCCGCAGAATAACAGGGGGTGTGGGTGAGTAGAGGGATGGCCTGGCCAGCGGTGGGAGTAGTAGGGGGCCGTGAGGCCTCCGCAGAATCGCAGCCGGCCATGGGAGGCAGGAGCAAAAGGCACGACCGACGCAGGTTTGGGCGGCTGCAGCAAGAAGACCAGAGGTTGAAGAAGCACTATGGCCGTTGGATGGACATCGTATGGTCACTGGAGCTAGAATCGTTCATATTGACTAAGTTGACTAAGCCCTCCATCCTCGTCAACTTAGTTGTCCCACATGTCAGCCTCCTACTATTGTGGGTCCCAGCTAGCAGGGGGTATTCATTTTTTGTGCATAATAAGGAGGCACTTCCTTGCATGCAAAGATATAGCTGGTGGGTCCGACCTGTCAGCGGCGGGAATGTTTTTTTCACGAAATACAGAGGCCCTTCCGGTGGGTCCCAGTTGTCAGGTGGAGGAATCATTATTTTGCGTGTAATAAGGAGGCATTTCCTTGCGTGTGGCTGTGGACCCAGCTGTCAGCCTCTCCATGCATAGTCTACTTCCGATGGTATCGTTCGTTGACCACTCCACGCCGAGCGCATCCAGGGTGGTGGGCGACGGCGAGGCCCCAGACAGCAACGAGCCGGAGATGGTAAGACCCGGGAGTAGAGTCACAGACGGAGAGGTGTACGAGGGTTAACTGGTTCTGGTTCGGGAGTGGAGAATAACATGAGGTGTGGAGGGGTGGAGGGATGGCCTGGCCAACGGTGGAGTAGCGCTTCACAGCAAAGCGTGCTAAGTAGAGCTGCTAGCAGCAGGAGACGGGAGCAGGTGGTCCCGGCGGTGCTGGAGGAAGAAGACGAGAGATTGAAGATGGATGTCGGTCGTTGGATGTAAATCCAACGGCTAATGATGTCAGAATCATTTGTTGACTAAGTTGACAACGACTTGCTTCATATTAGCCTCCAAAAATGTGGCACGTATTCAACCCATTTTTTTCAGAATTTACAGTCTTTTTTGCGGGGTAGAATTTACAGTCAATTTGATCTTTTTTTTGAATTACAGTCCATTAGCTGGGCTGGGTGAACAAATAATGTAGTGTCCATGCAGCCCATTTATGTTTTTCCTAAAAAATTACAGGCCATTTGCACTTTCTCTAAATACATGATTTTGCTGGGTTGATTCTAATTATAATGTTGGGGTGGGCGCAACAATGTTATCAAAAAATAAACAGGGGCTGCACATTTTTTTTATATATACATATTTAAAGAATAAGTGATTTATTATGACATTGATCCTTAAATCTTACCAAAATTTTGGACACAATCACCAGGATTTTCGTTGCCAAAAAATCCAGGGTTTTATTGTTAAGAAATTATTTTTATAAGTTAATAAGATGTGGGATATTGTTTTCTTGCATATGTAAGTATCTGTTAAATATATGATGACAATAACAATAATATATAATAACATATAAAATAATTTAAATATATGTAAAATCGTTGGAAGGGAAACATAAGTTGGACCAGGCGTTCCTATTCTTATATACAAAAATATAACAGACCTCTGTGTTTTCTTCAAAAAAATACATAAATTGGGCTGCCGATGTTTCAGGAAAAATAAAACCTTGGATGGGAGGTCCATAGGCCGGTCGATACATGACGGCCCTCAAGAAAATACAAACAGGCCTATGGACCTCGCATCCGAGGTCGTGGGCTACGCATGTTAAAAAAGAAAGCCTAGACGGGGCAGCCCAAAACCCAGCTGATACTTGCTGCCCCAGTGATAATAAATGATACCTGCCAGCTCCCCGGCTTTGTTGTGAATTTATCTCCTATAGTAACTATGTTGAAGCACCTAAAAACATGTAACTATGCTGACAAACCCGTGGGACGTCGTGGCGAGCGCACAAAGGCGCAGGACGAGATCACCACCAGAGGAAGTGCCTTATTAGTAACAAAACAACCGAACTAGCCTAGTGGCCGAGTGATACTACCCGACAGCTGTTCCGCCCGGGTTCGATTCCACCTGTGCAGAGAAAATATCTCCAAATTTTTTGCCTCTGCCTTTATTGACATGTGGGTCCCAATTGTCATCTACGCACACCATGTCCAACACTTGCCAAAAATTTGTCCCTCGTTTTCTCTGTTTTTCGCACACTCGACATTGTGTGGGTATTTTGAAAATAGCATATCTTTTTGACTGTGCATCATATGAAGATGTGCTATGCATGAATGTTGATCAGCATGATGTTAACTGGCTGGTAGTTCCAGTTTTGACCATAAATAAAACTTCCAACATGATGTTAACACTATTTGAAAAAGCCGTGTTAATATAAATGCTCTGCCTCTGAAAGTTGCAGTTTCTTATCTGAAACTGAACTTGGAGTTTCTTATCTGAAACTAAAACTTATAGTTTCTTCTCTGAGAATCACATTGTCTGCACTTTTATACTCCAATGAAACTACATTTTTTAAGTGCTAAAAATAGATCTCTAGAATTCATAAAATACTTCATATGCTCAATACTGCAAATCTGGAATTCAAAAGACATTCATATCTGAAAGTACTCTCAAAATACACAACACAAAACACAATTCACAACCTGCAAATACTAGCAACCCTAAGCTCCTCCTGACAATTCACAACCTGCCCGACTAATGGGCTGGGGGGGGGGGGCAGTCCCTCCTATTCCTCGGCGGCAGACAGCCGCCCCGTGAGACGATGTGAACGGCGAGGGAGAGGATGGCGGGGAAGCATCGTCGGGCCAACTGTTTTTCTCCTCTTGCAGTTGGGTTCGGTCGATGAAGACTCCACCTGCTCGCTCTGGCACGACACCCTCATAAACGGCACCCTGTAGATGCTCGATCCTTCAATCTCTAGTGGATGCTCCATCTGGGATCGATACTCCCACCACCGCTCCCTCACGATCGGATTCGGTGAATCTGTTTGCTCCATGGCCCAGAGGAGTAGCTCTATGTACTCCCGTCCGACTCCCTCCGGGAGTATCGCTGCCTTTTCGCTCTGTTGCAGATATTTGGCCATGGATGTCGCCATTGCTGCTAGTTGGTCCTTGTTGTCAAACCAAGACTATATATCCAACATCCTAGCTAGCTTCACAGGGTCGCCGTCTGCGATCCTCATGTATCGGTTGTACTCCTCCATAGATCTACTTCTCCACAGCACCTTCACTCGCTGGCGGTGGTTTTTGAATGGAAGAGGAGAGGAGCAGCGCTGGTTTTGGATTAGAACGGGAGAGGAGCAATGCTGGTTTTGGATTGGAACAGGAGAGGAGGGGCGGTGGTTTTGAAATGGAAGAGGAGAGGACCGGCGCTGGATTTAGATTGGAACATGAGAGGAGCGGAGGTCGTTTAAGAGGAGAAGAGCGGAAGAGCGGCGCTGGTCTTGGAAGTATTTTTTTTGTTTTGCGTATTTTGGGTCAAAGTTTGACCACATATTATATTTGACAAGCAAAATGTGAATGCATGTCATGAAAAATTGTATCGTTTGGTTCGTATCTGAATGTACTTTCAAATTATATTATTTTTGCAACATATAACATATATTTTATTTGCGAAAATCATGGTCAATTATGACCCATAATAAAAGGGAGACTAGTTAATGTGGGTCACTTTCTTAATTGAAGGGTAAATGTACTTTCAAATTATATTATTTTTGCAACATATAACATATATTTTATTTGCGAAAATCAAGGTCAATTATGACCCAGAATAAAAGGGAGACTAGTTAATGTGGGGTCGCTTTCTTAATTGAAGGGTAAATTGATTTTGATTTTGATCCAGTCATAGCGCACCGACCCTCTCGTCCAATCCTAAATCGCTGCCGCATGCTCCTCTCCCTCTTCTCCATTGCAAAACCACCTCCTCTCCTCTCCATCATCTCCATTCAAAAACCACCGTCTCACCTCTCCCTCTTCTCCATTGCAAAACCACCTCCTCTCCTCTCCATCATCTCCATTCCAAAACCACCGTGTCACCTCTCCCTCTTCTCCATTGCAAAACCACCTCCTCTCCTCTCCATCATTTCCATTCCAAAACCACCGTGTCGCCTCTCCCTCTTCTCTATTGCAAGACCACAGTCTCTCCTCCCATCTTCCAAAGCTAGCACCGGACCACTCAGAAGGACATTTATGGAGAGGATGCAGCAGCGAATCAGGCAGATCCCGGTGGCGACCAGGCAAAGTTAGCCAGGTTGAAGGAGATCCTTACTTGGTTTGACAATGAGTGGGAGATTTCGAGGACGGTGAGGGCCATGTGGCAATGTATGCGAAAGAGCGAGACGACGCCGATGAGGGCGGTGATGTACATGAACTCCTCGACGGCAGCCATGCCACAGTACTTCAAGTTCATTGACTATCTCCTCTAGGCGATGGAGCAGACATATTCGCCCGAGTTGAAAGTCAGGCGAAGGAGGTGGGCGTATAGGTCGAAGGTCGAGCACCCAGAGGATAACAAATCGATCGAGTATGGTGTGCCGTTCGTGAGGGTGCAGAGCCAGCCGGAGCCATAGGACTATTCATTCTCCCACCGCAAGAGGAGGCCCGATGGCGCAACGTCGCTTCCCCACCATTCTCCACGGTTCCCTCGAAGCTTGCCTCGTTTCAACGGCGGCGGTAGGGTTTAAGGTAAGCTTCGCACTAACCTAATCTTCCACCTGATCATGCTTACAATCAGTGTGACAGCTAATGAAAATCATACTTACAATCAGTCTACAAGTACTATGCCAATCACCCTTAAATAGCTCTGGACCTTTGGGTCAAAGTTGTGACACTGTGTTTAAATAAAGAAAAATAGATTGGTGCTTCTTTCAGAAAAGAGTACTCCCTAGAAAACTCCCAATATAAGCTACTAGTATTTGGTTAGAGGATTTGCTGCCGAGAAAGATCCGTCCACAGAGAGCACCACACATCCCACTAGTGATGGTGGATGCTAATGCGTGCATGGAGCATGGTTGGTGTCAGTAATTTTTACTTGGCACACCTCGCACTCTGCATATATGCCGGTTCCATCCGTACATTTGTGCAGTTCCACCAAAATGTAGCTGAATAACCCTGTTTGCATAGATAATGAAAAAGTGTGATTACATTATAGTGGCACTAGTTGATGAAACACGCAAAATAAATAGAAGAAATATTGCGATAGTATCATAGTATGCCATGCCGCGAGGGCGAGATGGGCCCTGCGATGCCTCATATGGTACGCCACGCCTCATACTAGAAATCGTCCCAAGTCTCCCCGATACACCTTCTGCCAATGATGAACATCAGTTTACAGTGGTAGTACAAGGAGGGGCCTTAAGACATTCAAATCTGTATTTTTGTGCAGATCAACTAAAATTAAGCACCCCAGTTTGCAGAAACGCTTAAACATTAACAATGGGACTAGTTGATGAAACATACATTAACAAAGAGAAGCACTTTCTTTATCTACATTGGAAATGAAATGATAGAGAGGACACTCGCTCTAGGGTCGAGAAGGTGGCAAACGAGGTGTACCGTGCTTCGCAAGGATGAAGGCTGGGGGTGCTTAGACTGGGATGCTGAAGCTGGCTCTTTCAGTCCCTATCTCCCCCTGATGTTTCTGTGGTAGCATTTGGGTTGTAATCCAAACTTGGTCGAGCTGGTGCTGCATCCCCCTACCTACCTAGCTTATGTGGTGAACTTGTCTCCTGCTAGTACTCAGTCCGTTCTAGTAGTAGTTGCATAACTGCCCGTTTACATTGAGATATTGTCGGATAATGGTTCTCTATGGTTGGGTTTCTTTAATAAAATCGGAGGGAACCCCCTCTTTCGATATATAAAAAAATAGTGGCACTAGCGGTGCCAAAACATTGCCTCAACTTAATAGTTCCACTAGATTAAGGTACAAAATAATAACATTACTGCTTTATCATGGCAGTGCCAAAACAGTAGCACAAGAGCAGGATCAACGTGCTGGAGCTTTGGCAAACGGTCAGACCAAAAAGGAACATACCTCGTGATGGGAACCATATCTGCAGTCAACGCCATCGTAGAAGGGATGACACCAGTCACCAATATGGATGATTCAATTCATGGGACCTTTTGGTGCAGTTCACCTAAAATGAAGCAATGTCCCATGAGCTAGCTTCTTCTTCTTCTTCTTCTTCTTCTTCTTCTTTCAAGAAAAGGGCTCCAGTCCCGGTTCCATTTCCATCAGAAAACAAAACCCATAGAGCTTCTTCTTCATTAGTTGCAATAAAATTGAACAACATCAAGGTTGGTCGTGAAGCTCCTGGAATGTTCAACTATAATTTGGATATCATTTGTGTAGTTCAACTAAGATCAAGCGTGAAATGTATATCTCTGTTTGCACAAAAAAGGTGGAAAGTAGGGTGACTAACAAGTGATGAAACATGCATCAAATGAAAAAAAGCATGTTCCTTATCTGAATGGAAATCATATAAGGACAGTAGCAACTTCTAGCAGCATTGCTAGATATTAGTGTGGGCATTAGGATTAACTATGACAGCGGTTAAGTACGACACTACTAGAAAAAGGGCTATAGCTAATATAGACATTAGTGGCGCACTATGTATGTGGTGTGCCACTGCTGAATAGCAGTGGCGCACCACACATGGGTGCGCCATTAATGTTTATATTACCACCGCTAAGTTTCTCCTGGGCACACCCCCTCCCCAGACTTACCAATGGCGCACCGTGGTTTGGTGCGCCATTACTAGTTTTAACTAGTAATGGCGCACCACACCCACGGTGCGCCACTACTAACAATTTTTTTTCAAAACTAGTAATGGCGCACCACACACCAGGTGCGCCATTAGTAACACTGGTTACCAATGGCGCATTCTTAGGAGGTGCGCCATTGGTAACCTGAGAGCAGCTAGATATTTTTGACAACCACCTACCACACTGACTTTCCCCACTTCATTCTCTCCACCTCTACCAAGCTTGATCTCGGCTGCCTCCTCCTCCTCACCTCATTTGCACCATAGATTCACCCAAATTAATTGGTTAAATTTCCTTTTTTGATAGGTAAGTAAGGGGAAAGCTTTCTTTATGTTCTAGATCTACTTTTTTCTCCCTCCAACGTACACACTTTTTATGGCCTAGATCTACGTATGTTTGTGGTGTTGCACGTGTTTGTGTTTCCAGGTGCCAGTATTTGAAATGCGATAGTTGCCAATATTTTGCCGGAATGTTGATTCATTTCTGTTTCAACGAGAATTTGGCACTATGCATTCTTTTTTGGTCCTATTTTAAGGAAAAGTCATGCCAAATTTTTTTTGGTTCTAAAATATCGTTTTGCTCTGCCCGCAGGCGACCATGGTCCGCACGATGACCAAAGGCATCGTGAATAGGTTTTTGAGCTCCGCGAAGGCCGAGATGCTTCAAAAGAACGAGATGGAGATATGATGTCCATGTCGAAGATGCAAGCTGAAGAGCCTTATGGACCCGGATTCCGGACAGGTGCGGGTCCACCTGCTCTTGCGTGGTTTCATGGATGGCTATCAGTGGCATGGTGATGAAGATGATTATGAAGTCATCCATGGGGGTCAGGCAAGAAATAAGGAAGGGCAGCAAGATACTAGTGGTGAGGGCGGGCGAGAAGACGAAGAATCTCCAGGAGTTGATCACGAAGTAGATGTAGGACACAGTCATCATGTAGAAGATGCCGGACATGATGATGAGGAAGATCAAGACGAAGGGCATGATCATGAAGATGAAGATGCCAGAGCAGACGACGATGGACCATCGATGGGCTGGGTGCAGGACCCTCATATTCAAGAGCTGCTTCTCAAGCAGACGGGTAATGCAAGAGCTTCCGCCCGAGAGAAAGCCAAGCTGGATCAACTGGAGATAGACGTGGTTACTCCATTGTATGAAGGATGCATGCCCGAGGATACCCGCCTGAAAGTAACGCTCATGGCTCTGGAGATGAAGGTAAAACACAATATGACCAACGCATGCTTCGATGAGAACATGTCATTCTGGCACGAACGTCTTCCCACGGGGAACAAGTGCCCGACTAGTTTCGAGGAGGCGAAGAAAATCGTGTGTCCTATGGATACCGCACGTGAAATACCATGTGTGCATGAACAATTGCATCATTTATCGGGACGAGCACGCGGAGTCTACCATATGTCCGGTGTGCGACGTCACTCGATACAAGAAGAGGAAGAAAGCTCCTCGAAAAGTGGTGTGGTACTTTCCGATCACTCCTCGTCTATAGCGGTATTTCGCGGACCCTAAGCTAGCAAAGCTCCTGGGTTGGCACGCGGATAGGGAGGAGAAGAAGCGAGAAGATGACGAAAATGATCCGGAGATAAATAAAAAGACAAGATGCTGAGTCACCCTAAGGATGCGAGCCAGTGGCAAGCGTTGAACTTCGAACACACATAATTTGGGGATGATCCAAGGAACATCGTGTTGGGCGTGAGCACTGATGGAGTCAATCCGTTTGGCAGCTAGAGAAGCACACATAGCACCTGCCCTGTGTTTGTGTGGATGTACAACCTTCCCCTGGATGTGCATGAAGAGGAAGTACATTCACATGAGTATGCTAATTGAAGGGCCGAAACAACCAGGGAACGACATCAATATGTATCTGGGGCTACTAAAAGAGGAGCTAGACACGTTGTGGAAAACGCCAGCCAATACATGGGACGCCGCCACGAAAGAATATTTCCCTATGAGAGCCGCACTGCTCATGACGGTGCATGACTATCTCGGTTACGGATATGTCGCGGGGCAGGTGGTCCACGGATTTTGTGCATGCATCAGGTCCATGGATGACACAACATATCGCCAGCTAGATAGAGATCCCGGGTCTTCAAAAACCGTGTTCATGGGACATCGAAGGTGGCTTCGCGATGATGACGCATGGAGAAAATGCAAGGATCTATTCGATGGTGAAACCGAACCCCAAAGATGCCCGCGTACGAGGAGCGGCGAGGAAATAGATGAGTTGTTGAAAACTGGAAAGAGTGCCCACCGCCGAGAAAGAAGCGAAAGGCGCCAGAGCCGCTGCTGAAGATATGGAAAATGAGGTCTGTTTTCTGGGACTTGCCGTACTGGAAGATTCTCCGTGTGCCTCACAGCCTTGATGTCATGCATATCACAAAGAATGTGTGCGAGAGTGTGCTTGGTACCCTGCTCAACATGCCTGAGAGTACCAAAGATGGGCCGAAAGCAAGGGTAGACTTGCAATCAATGGGCATCAGGGAGGAGCTTCACGCAAAACTCCCTAATGATGATGATGATGATGATGAGGCGAAGGACACGGGAAGTCGTCGCAAAGGCAAAAAGGCCAAGAAGATCGAATATGATTGCCCTCCCGCGTGCTTCACTCTAACTCAGAAGGAGATCGAGCAGTTTTTCACCTGCCTCATAGGAGTAAAACTTCCTTACGGTTACGCGGGGAAGATAAGAAGATACCTAGACTCAGCGAAGCAGAAGTTCAGCGGGATGAAGTCTCACGACTGTCACGTGCTGATGACGCAGATACTTCCAGTTGCAATCCGTGGGATCATGGACGCGCACGTCCGTGAAACGCTATTTGGCCTATGCAACTTTTTCGACGTCATCTGTCGGAAGTCGGTTAGCGTGAGGCAACTCAGAAGGCTACAGGAAGAGATCGTAGTGATACTATGCGAGCTTGAGATCTACTTCCCGCCCGCATTCTTCTACGCTATGGTGCATCTGCTGGTCCATGTTGTGGAGGATATCATCCAACTCGGGCCGATGCTCCTGCACAGCATGATGGTGTTCGAAAGGATGAATGGTGTCATCAAAGGATACGTTCGCAACAGGGCACGTCCAGATGGAAGCATAGCCAAGGGCTTTCTGACCGAAGAGTCCATCTCCTTATGCATGGATTATCTAGGCATCGAGAACCCCATTGGTCTGCCCGTCAAAAGGCACCTCGACAGGCTCGCTGGATGGGGTCACCGTGAGGGTCGTCACGAAATGCATGTCGACTTCAAAGGTCGACTCGCCGACTTTGAAAGAGCAAACCTAGTCGCGCTACAACACATAGACGTGGTCGATCCTTGGGTGGTAGAGCACAAAACCTTTATTGAGAAGACATACAATGATCGAGGCCAATAGAGGATGGACAGAGATATAATCAAAGAGCACAACTCATGTTTCATGCGTTGGTTCAAGGAGAAGCTTCTGTCATACCCTTTACATGAGGATTCTTCCGTGGAAGAAAAACTCATATTCGCCTTGTCACAGGGCACCGAGCACAACCTGATGACCTATGAGGCGTACGATATCAACGGCTACACATTCTACACCGAGGAAAAGGACATGAAGAGCGACGATTATCAGAACTCCGGGGTAACGATGGAATCCTACACCGGTAACGACAAGGACAGATACTAGGAAAGGACCGAGGAGATCTGGCAGCTGAGCTACGCTGGAGAGAAGGTCCCGATGTTCCTTGTCAGATGGGCCAAGAGCGTCCTAAAAGAAGACTGATATTTCACCACCATGGTTATACCCGAAGCCAAATGCAAGACCGTGGGCGCAAATGTCACGGCGAAAAATGAGCCATGGGTACTGGCTTCCCAAGTGGACCAATGCTTCTTCATTACCGACCCGTCAAAGCCCAGTCGTGTTGTCGTGAGGAGAGGAAAATGGAAGATCATCGGAATGGATGGAGTCGCCAATGAGCAAGACTTCGACAAGTACGGCAACCCGAAGATGGAAGATGATGACGACGATGAAGTACCATACACCACAAGAAGAAGCAGGACCACCCTACCTAAAGGACGTCCGTTCAAGAGAAGAACTCAAGGGGTTCCGGGGGTAAATTATTCAACCACGAGAAAGAAGGGCAAGAAGATTGTGAAAAGATAGCTAAGATCGAATCACGACGTGTCGGCCGCGTGTGTGTGTGTGTGTGTGTGTGTGTGTGTCAGTGGCAAGCTCAATTATTACATGCAACTAAATTATTACATGTATCACTTGATTTCCACCATGTCATCTAATTCTAAATCATTGCACAATGGTTTTATCACTCCATTTGCATTTTCCTTTTATTTTATCTCAAATCCTAAATTATTACATGCAACTAAAAATCCAAAAAAAAATAAAAAAAATAGTAATGGCGCACCAGGAGAAGGTGCACCATTGCTATCACGGTGTTTACGGCGCACCCCTAAATGGTGCGCCATTGATATATCATTTTTTATGGCACACCCCTAAAAGGTGCGCAATTGCTAACCCTCCCCCCACTAAAATATCCAAGACGACCCAGCCGGTCGTCCTTCTCCCCAATCCCCTCGCCTCTCGCCTCTCGCCCCTCGCCACCGCCGTCGATCCCCTTCCACCACCACCACCACCACCGGCTTGGCGCGAGCATCCCTGCTCTCGCGCGCTTCATCGCGAAGGGCCGATTCCGAGCAGCCGAGCGAGTTCGCCGTGAGGACCAAGGAGGAGCACCCCGACGGTCCAGGAAGCTGCTGCTGCGAAGCACCATTACGGGCCGGGCAGGAGCACCGCCGTAGATCGAGGAGGACTGCCGCCCGAACCGAGCTCTTCATGTCGCCGCACATCGCGAGGTGGACCACTTCCTGGACCAAGCTCTTCATGCGGCCGCAGATCAAGGAGGATCGCCGCCTCGACCAAGCTCCTTGCTTTCGCTACCCGGATCCGCCCGCCTCTTGCCAACGCCGGCACGCTAGCCACCATGTGAGTGAAGCAACCCTACCCCAATTCCATCTCCTCCCACCGGCAATCCCGGGTATCCTCATCTGTTTGCCTGTTCATGTCAATCGCTTGCCTATTCATCTCTATGGAAATGTTTGACTGCTGCAGTTCTTGCGAGGATAAACTGAATGTAGGATCCTGATTGTTTGTGTGTGAATACAAAATGTTATTTAGCACATATTGCATAGTGCATATAGGCAGTAGCCAAAGTTTCCTGCCATTTTCTCTGGAATTTAAGAGGCATAATGTCAGTGGATCAACATTTTAGTCGCATACATTGCAATGATTCTATTAGGCTTGCTTGGCTGCTGGTGTTCTTGTTAGGATTCCTAAATGGGAGGGACCTTGTAGGATGTTAACTGTCGAAGCTGAAAATGCAGCAGTTGTGACTGAATTTCCAATCTACTCTAACACATACAAATGTACACCGATGAAAATGTACAGAGGGTGTACTAGTATGACACATACTGCATGCAAATGTACCTGCCATTTCCTCTGAAATTTGTCGACCATTTGATCAACATTTCAGTGCAATAAATTGCAATATTTCCATCTATACTTGCTCGGCTTCCGGTGTTCTTATTGCTAGGATTACTAAATGTGATCTTCTGGGATGTTAGCTGATGTCTTAAGATGTACCTTGCTACAAATTTGTTCTGTATCTGTTTGAGGTGTAGCAGGATCATGACAAAATATGCTGCTATCTTATTCCAAGATGCACATTTTCTCCTGAAATGTTGTGCAGGGATGATACGTCTCCAATGTATCTATAATTTTTGATTGCTCCATGCTATATTATCTACTGTTTTGGGCAATATTGGGCTTTATTATCCACTTTTATATTACTTTTGGGACTAACCTATTAACCAGAGGCCCAACCTAGATTTGTTGTTTTATGCCTATTTCAATGTTTCGAGGAAAAGGAATATCAAACGGAGTCAAAACGGAACGAAATCAACTTGAGAAGTTATTTTTGGAAGGAAACCTACCGGATAGACTTCGACCCTACGTCAGAAGATGAAGGTGGTGCTCACGAGGGTAGGGGGCGCGCCCCCCTGCCTCGTGGCCCCCCTTCATTCCACCGACATACTCCTTTCGCCTATATATCTCCATATACCCTAAAAACATCCGGGGGCACAATAGATCGGGAGTTCCGCCGCCAGAAGCCTCCGTAGCCACCGAAAGTCAATCTTGACCCGTTCCGGCACCTTGCCGGAGGGGACAATTCCTCTCCGGTGGCCATCTTCATCATCCCGGCGCTCCCCATGACGAGGAGGGAGTAGTTCTCCCTCGGGGCTGAGGGTATGTACCAGTAGCTATGTATTTGATCTCTCTCTATCGTGTTCTTGAGGTGATACGATCTTGACGTATCGCGAGCTTTGCTATTATAGTTGGATCCTATGATGTTTTCTTCCCCCTCTTCTCTCTTGTAATGAATCGAGTTTCCCCTTTTAAGTAATCTTATCGGATTGAGTCTTTAAAGATTTGTGTCAGTGGGAACGACACCTATGGGATCACAAGAATCCCTACTACGGTTGCGGGGCGCGGGGTCGTGAGAAGAGCGGATCAAACAGATAGCACATGGTTCGTTTATCCAGGTTCGGGCCGCGGGGATGCGTAAAACCCTACTCCTGCTTTGGTGGATTGTATATCTATGTTCTTGATCTAGCTATGGGGTGTGAGGAGCTCCAAAAAGCTGAATCCTCCTCCTGGTTGCCTCGGGCCTCCTTTTATAGGAAAGGGGGTGCCACAGTAGCACCAGGAGGTGGAAAGGGAACAGTGATGTGAGGTTATTCCTCGCATTACATGACAAGGTGCATTTAATGCGTCTTGCCCAGGTGTCCTTGCTTTATCGGGGACGGGGGAGAGCCCTGTCTTGTCCGTCGCCGCTCCCTCTCACATCGACATGCGCCCTGGCTAGAGGCGCCCGCGGTGCCATGTAGGCAGGCAGGCAGCTGAGGTGGCGCAGTGGTGGGTCTCCACGAAGATCTGCATGCCGCCACGCAGGTGCCTGCCCAGCTGGTTGGGTCGGCAGCTACATGCGTACGGTAGTGGAGGTTTGACTGGCGTGGGCCTGATGGTGGCCCAACGGGTGTTCTTGGCAAGGGCCTTGCCGGGACCCCGGCAAGGGTCTTGCCGTGGCGCCTGCTGTCATCCCAGGCAAGGCTCTTGCCGGGGGCCTTGTGGTCCTCCTTGGCTAGGATCCCGCCAAGGATCATCATCTTCTGAAGGGTGTATCTGATCTTGAATGTCTTCACAAAGATCTGCATGCCACCACGGGGATGTCTCACGAATCCTTGCCCCATGGGGGCAGTGGACTCAAGGGTGACTCACTCCGTAGGTGTGGGGTGAGCTGCCACGGCAAGGGTCTTGCCGGGTTTGCTAAAACCGCCTCCCGGCAAGGATCTTGTCGGGGGGGTCCGTTTCGTCCCCTTTGCTCTTTGTGGTCTTGGTCTTGGCGTTGTTCTGCTCCTCCTGAGCTTCGGCCTTACCTTGGCTCACCTCCCTTGCCTTGCTCAGTGTGGTGGTGCCCGTGGCTCAGACTGCCCGTGCACAGTTATAGGGGTACAAAAAGCGTACCCCTCTTTTTGTACATGACAGGAGCCCCCGGGCCTGGGCCACACGTAAGCGCAATCGCGTCGTTGGGCTAGGCCAAAAAATGGTGCATGGGCAGGCGGGGCGGTTTTTACGGTGGTAAGTCTCTTCGCGCTCTGTGCTTCCCATGCTTCCCGCGCGTGGCACGGTGTGGGGAGGCGTGTGTGACGTGGGCGACATGTGTGGGGTTGCTTCCCCCGGGCATGCATCACATCACAGTTAATGTGAAAGGAGGCGGCCCATGTTTTTCCCCCATAAGAAGGAATAACCGTGGGCGCGCTGGTCACTTTCTCCTCTTCCCTTGTGCCTTTTCCGATCTCAGAGCCGCCGTTCCCTTTCTTCCTTCCTTCCTAATCTTTCGCTGTCGCCCGGCGCTATCGCTTCGCCATCCCCCTTCCTCAGCCCTATGACTTCTTAGTTGCCATGGCTCCCAAATTCGCCAAGGGCAAGGGGGTGGCTAAGGGCGCCGGGACGGTGGAGCCGCCGGAGAGCGCGCTGTCGGGGGACCGGACGAAGTCCGCCTTCTTCTTCCCCTCAACAGTTGACGTTCAAGAGCTCCGGGCCTCCTTCAAGCCCCTATGGGGAGTGAAGACGGGGGGAGAGGATTCGGGACACCCGGCGACGCGCATCATTCCTGCTGCTCGCGCTGATCCTGCCTCAAATCGGTACCCCTTCTTCGTTGATTACTTTTCCTGCGGGTTATGCCCTCCTTTCTCCGATTTCTTCTACGACATTATGCGCACCTTCAGCTTTCGCCTCTTGGATTTTACTCCAAATGCGGTGGCATGCATGGCTTTCTTCGCGCATCTTTGCGAAGGCTTTGCCGGGGTGCAGCCCAACACGGCGCTCTTCCGCCATTACTTCTTCCCTCGAATCCAGCCGGGAGGAGCCGTCTCCGGTTGCGTCACCTGGATCCCAAGATCCAAGGGGGCGTACCCGGACGCTGCCGTGAAGGAGAGTTGGGAGGAATGGCGTGGTCGGTGGTGCTGGATTGAGGATGAAAACCCGCCGGAATTCTGCAAGGTCCGCCGAGTGCCTCCGGTCCGCGACAATGATTGGAGCGATGTCAACACCGCCGATGGAAGGCTCACCGTCGCCAGCACCAGGATTCTCCGGCTCACCCAGGCCGGACTCACCCTTGAGATGATCGGGGCGGACTTCATTCGCCGCCGGATCGCCCCGTTGCACGGCAAGGGGATGCCAGCTTTGCTCTTTACGAACCCGGCTGACATTATGCGACTCCGCCCCGGCGTCGATCACAACTTCACAGTGCTGGTGCATGCCCACTTCTGCCAGAAGCTTTTCCTGCTTGATGTGTGTCGCGATGGCGAGGTCAAGCGGACCGGCAAGGCCGCGAGGGCTGTCGCAAAGGTTGGCAAGGCCCTCAAGGGGCCACTTTTCAAGCTGCCAGCGGGGGTGGTCCTGTTGTGCAACAATTCGCGTCGGTCCGAGGTCATCGCCATGATGCCGGACTGTAATGTGCACGGCCCTGTCCCGAGCTGGAAGGAGCCGAAGGTCGAGGATGTGCAGCAATTCTTCGACACCCTGATCGAGGTGTACGTCAATGCTGATGCCGAGCGGTGGCTTATCATGGACACCACCCAGGCAGAGCTGGACTACATCGCCACTAGGGTGAGGAAGGCACAGCTTGCCATGGAGGCCGGCAGCGCCGGGGGCGTGGAGGACATGGCTGCAATGGCGGTGGAGGAAGAGGAGCTCTCCCGGTGGGCGGCGGCCTCCAGGGAGGTCAGCAGGGCCAACACTGGATCTCTGCTCGTCGAAGACGCGGCCGACGAGTCGTCGGGGGAGGAGGTGGACGCGGCGGCGGGCTCGACGCCAACCAGGGGAAGAGGGCGAGTCCCGCGGCGGGCTGGCTTCGGTGAGCCGGTCCGGCCCGGCAGGGCTGCGCGGCCTCAATTGACCCTGGAGGGGTCTGGGCGCCACACGAGGGCCACGGCAGCCAAGAGGCTAACGAAGGACGCTGAGAAGAAGAAGACAACAACCCCTTCCTCATCCGAACGCGCACAAACCCCGCCTCCTCCTTCGCCTCTCCGGCAGGCATCGACTCGGATGATGATGCGGAGCTCCCTTTTGATTTCGGGCCTCTCAGCCCGGAGAGGAAAAGGAAACTGGTGGAAGAGGAGGAGATGGATGACGAGTAAGTTCTCCGTTCCTTACTGTCATTTCCATTTCCTTGAATTGGGTCGCTTGTCTTGATCCATTTTTGCTTCCGTAGGGAGACAAAGATGTTGGCCCAGAGGGTGAAGAGGGCGAGGACCTCGGTGAGCAGACAGCCCCCGGCTAGGGCTTCAAAGACACCACTGGTGGTGCTGAGCAGCCCAGACAGCAGCCCCCAGCGTAAGTTCGTCACCCTCTTCTTAATCGACATGTGGTAGGTGCTCAATGCTATGATGCTGACCTTGTCGGGTTTGCAGGAGGGGAGCGGCAGCAGGAGGAGACACAGAGGGCTACTCCTAACACACCACCCCCATCGACTACGCCGCCGCGGGGGGCGTCCCCGTCAAGGGCATCAGGCACGGAGCCCACACCTATGGAGGAAGACGGGAACTTGGGCGTTGGTGGCTCTGCCACGGCGCCAAATGCTGGCGGAGAGGGGACTTCTGCTTCACAGCCTGACATTGGTGAGTCGCCTGTCCTTCGTCTCTGTTTTTCACTTATTCTTTTCCTGGCTTCATTGCTCCCGTTGCTGCCCAGGCCCTCCTTCAACAGGTATGGAGGACGTGGATACCGTTGCTGGGAACATTGCTGAGGAGGCCGCCAAGGATGCTGCCGAGGACACCGTGGCGGGGGCCGCCAAGGCGACTGGCGAGGCTTCTGCCGAGGGCGCCAGCGGTGGACCTGCCGGTGAGGCCGGCAAGGCCTCCGCCGAGGAAGAGGTGGTGGGAGACCAGCCTCCCTCCTCCTCAACCTGGGGCCCCAGCAGGTATCTGAAGGTGGGCGACGATCTCTTCATCCACCTCCCAGGGGCGTCAAGCCGGGCGCCCGCCGAAGGGGAAGTTTTCGACGGTGAGGTGCTTGCCGCCACCGGGCTCGAGGTGGTTGATGAGCCGGGCGTTGGTGGTGACGGTTCTCCAGAAGAGCAACTTTTCTGTGCCATGGGGGCCAATTTCCGGAAGCTCCAAGTGCTCTACCATGCTCGCCTGGACAAGGTCAAGTCTAGGATGGCAACGGTGGACAATGCGGAGGTGGACTTCAAGGCGCGCGTTGCCGAGACGCAGACCTGGTTCCACCAGGCTCGCGAGGAGCAGAGGGCCTTCCAGGAGAAATTGGCCGAGCGCGATGTGGAGCTCACCATGAAGATGGCCGACATCGAAAAGGCCCAGGAAAAGGCGGCGAACTTGGCTGCCGCGGCGGAGGCCGCCCGGAACCAGCATCAAGCCACCTTGAATTCCCAGGAAGAGGACCTCACCGCGCATGAGGCGAAGCTTGCCGCAGCGCTCCGTGGCAAGGATGAGGAGCTCGAGGCCCTTGTCGCACGACGGACTCACGAGCTGGAGCAGAGGCACAAGGAGGCACTCGATGCCCAGGCTCTGGCCCATGCCGGCAAGGTAAGGGAGTTGGAGGTGGCGCAGGACGAGCTGAAGGAGCAGGCCCTCAAGCTGTCCAACGAGAAGAGCACGCTCAACAGCACCTTGGTGGAGGCGCAAGGAGCGGTCATCAGCATGGCTGGGGAGCTCTCCGAAGTGCAAAACTCCATCAGAGACCTCAAGCTGAAGCTGGAGGATCTCGAGAAGATGCTGTCGGAGAGCAGGGCTCGGGAGGAGACCTTGACCAGGAGCCTGGAGGAGGAGAAGCAGCTGCGGGCGAACAAGGCCGCCTCCCACCAGGATTATGTGGCGGGTGAGAACAGATGGATCAGCCGCCTGGAGGAGGTCGCCGGCAGGGTCACCTCATAGTTGGCCACCATGGGGATGCCACATGTGAGGTACGCCCCTGAGCGCAGCGGGACCGTCAACACCAAGTTGACCCTGTTCTTCGAGGGCGTCCTCGGAGCCTTGGCGTATCTTCACTCCAACAGGACGGCCATGCTGGCCGAGGAGACCCGGCGACTTTGCCGGAAGGTCGTGACCAAGGTCCTCACCAAGACGGTGTATTGGAATCCCGATCTTGACTTCGCGGCCACGATGAAGAGCTTGCCGGATGGTGCTGACCTCATGGTGCTCAAGGAGCGCATCAAGCCCATCACCGACTGCATCGACGAAATCAAGAGCGTGGAAGGCCAGCGCCGGGATTAGGCATCCCGTTCTTCTTCGCGGCTGCGGGTTCCCGACCAAGACAAATTTTATCTTTAGTTAGAACCGCAACTATGATGTGATGTAATATAACTTTGAAGTACTCTTAATTTTCATGCATGTTATTTCCCCGTTCGATTCCTCTTTGTATGCGTGCCCTACGTCGATCGGGAAGGCTTGCCGGCGCGGAAGCCCCTAGCGGCATTTTGGGGACAGATCCCCATGGCCAGCCGGGTACGCGTGCTGCCGTACGAGCCACCTTTCCGTTCTGAACGCGGCCGCTCGAACTGTCGAGCTTGACTCGAGTCAGAATCGGGGGCGTTGCAGATCGCGGAAGGCTACTCTGCCATTCTCGACGCAGCCGCTTGAGCTGTTGAGCGGACTCGAAACAGGGCAAGGGCGTTGCCGAACGTGGTAGAGCCCCCTGGTGTGCAGGTTTCCCATACAAAGCAAATATCTCCGGGGGGAATAACCTCAAATAAGAAGGGTAGCACAAATAAGGGTTCAGTGCAACTTAGCTTCTATTTGCGATCGCTCGAGTGTCGATCTTCTAGCCTCCTTTCTTCTTCAAGGGTCACGAAAATGAAGGAGTGTCGGGTTAACTGCTAGAGCCGATTCTCACAATTGCGCCCCCTACCTGGTGCGCCAAAGATGTCGGTGGGAACGACACCTATGGGATCACAAGAATCCCTACTACGGTTGCGGGGCGCGGGGTCGTGAGAAGAGCAAATCAAACAGATAGCACACGGTTCGTTTATCCAGGTTCGGGCCGCGGGATGCGCAAAACCCTACTCCTGCTTTGGTGGATTGTATATCTGTGTTCTTGAGCTAGCTATGGGGCGTGAGGAGCTCCAAAAATCTGAATCCTCCTCCTGGTCGCCTCGGGCCTCCTTTTATAGGAAAGGGGGTGCCACAGTAGCACCAGGAGGTGGAAAGGGAACATTGATGTGAGGTTATCCCTCGCATTACATGACAAGGCGCATTTAATGCGTCTTGCCCAGGTGTCCTTGCTTTATCGGGCACAGGGGAGAGCCCTGTATCGTCCGTCGCCGCTCCCTCTCGCGTCGACACGTGCCCTGGCCAGTGGCGCCCGCGGTGCCATGTAGGCAGGCAGGCAGCTGAGGTGGCGTAGCGGTGGGTCTCCACAAAGATCTGCATGCCGCCACGCAGGTGCCTGCCCAGCTGGTTGGGTCGGCAGCTGCATGCGAACGGCGGTGGAGGTTTAACTAGCGTGGGCCTGATGGTGGCCCAACGGGTGTTCTTGGCAAGGGCCTTGCCGGGGGCCCGGCAAGGGTCTTGCCGTGGCGCCTGCTGTCATCCCCGGCAAGGCTCTTGCCGGGGGCCTTGTGGTCCTCCTTGGCTGGGATCCCACCAAGGATCATCATCTTTTGAAGGGTGTATCTGATCTTGAATGTCTTCACAAAGATCTGCATGCCACCACGGGGATGTCTCCCGAGTCCTTGCCCCATGGGGGCAGTGGACTCAAGGGTGACTCACTCCGTAGGTGTGGGGTGAGCTGACACGGCAAGGGTCTTGCCGAGTTTGCTAAAACCGCCTCTTGGCAAGGATCTTGTCGGGCGGGTCCGTTTCGTCCCCTTTGCTCTTTGTGGTCTTGGTCTTGGCGTCGTTCTGCTCCTCCTGAGCTTCGGCCTTACCTTGGCTCACCTCCCTTGCCTTGCTCAGTGTGGTGGTGCCGTGGCTCAGACTGCCCGTGCATAGTTATAGGGGTACAAAAAGCGTACCCCTCTTTTTGTACACCGACAATTTGAGAACACTTGATGTATGTCTTGCCGTGGATATCTGTGGTGACAATGGGATATCACGTGATTCACTTGCTGTATGTTTTGGTGATCAAATTGCAGGTTCCGCCCATGAACCTATGCATAGGGGTTGGCACACGTTTTCATCGTGATTCTCCGGTAGAACTTTGGGGCACTCTTTGAGGTCCTTTGTGTTGGTTGAATAGATGAATATGAGATTGTGCGATGCATATCGTATAATCATGCCCATGGATACTTGAGGTGACATTCCAGTATCTAGGTGACATTAGGGTTTTGGTTGATTTGTATCTTAAGGTGTTATTCTAGCACAAACTCTAGGGCTGTTTGTGACACTTATAGGAATAGCCCACTGGATTGATTGGAAAGAATAACTTTGAGGTGGTTTCGTACCCTACCATAATCTCTTCGTTTGTTCTCCGCTATTAGTGACTTTGGAGTGACTCTTTGTTGCATGTTGAGGGATAGTTATGTGATCCAATTATGTTAGTATTGTTGAGGGAACTTACACTAGCGAAAGTATGAACCCTAGGCCTTATTTCCTAGCATTGCAATACCATTTACGCTCACTTTTATCATTCGTTACCTTGCTGTTTTTATTATTTCATATTACAAAAACTATTATCTACTATCCATATACCACTTCTATCACCATCTCTTCGCCGAACTAGTGCACCTATACAATTTACCATTGTATTGGGTGTGTTGGGGACACAAGAGACTCTTTGTTATTTGGTTGCAGGGTTGCTTGAGAGAGACCATCTTCATCCTATGCCTCCTACGGATTGATAAACCTTAGGTCATCCACTTGAGGGAAATTTTCTACTGTCCTACAAAACTCTACACTTGGAGGCCCAACAACGTCTACAAGAAGAAGGTTGTGTAGTATACATCAACCTCTATTTTGGCGCCGTTGCCGGGGAGGTGAGTGCTTGAAGGTATATCTTTAGATCTTGCAATCGAGTCTTTTAGTTTCTTGTTTTATCACTAGTTTAGTTTATAAAATAAAACTATAAAAAATGGAATTGAGTTTTTCTCATACGCTTCACCTTTTTAATATCTTTCGTGAGTATGATGGAAAGGATAATTGTGCTCAAGTACTAGAAGAAGAAATCTACAAAATGTTTGGCACTAAATATTTGAATGATGAGCATGATTGCAATGTTGTTAGTATGAATTCCTTGAATATCCATGATGCTAATTATATGCAAAGTCCCAAGCTTGGGGATGCTACGCTTAATGAAGATGATATTTTTAGTCTCCCAAGTTTAGATGAGCAAATTTATTATGATGAAAGCATGCCTCCTATCTATGATGATTATTGTGATGACACGTATGCTTTAAAGAATAATGATAACAATGAAACTTGTCATCTTGATTTCAATTTTCAATCCCTTGATAGTTACTTTGTTGAGTTTGCTCCCACTACTATTCAAGAGAAGAATTTTGCTTATGTGGAGAGTAGTAAATTTTCTATGCTTGTAGATCATGAAAATAATGCTTTATGTGATAGTTATATTGTTGAATTCATTCATGATGCTACTGAAAATTATTATGAGGGAAGAATATATGCTTGTAGGAATTGCAATAATATCAAGTTTCCTCTCTATGTGCTTAAATTTTTGAAGTTATGCTTGTTTTACCTTCCTATGCAAGTTGATTCTTGTTCTCACAAGTTGTTTGCTCACAAAATGCCTATGCATAGGAAGTGGGTTAGACTTAAATGTGCTAGTTATATTCTTCATGATGCTCTCTTTATGTTACAATTTGTATCCTTTATGTGAGCATCATTGAAATCATCATGCCTAGCTAGGGGCGTTAAACGATAGCGCTTGTTGGGAGGCAACCCAGTTTTATTTTTGTTCCTTGCTTTTTGTTCCTGTTTAGTAATAAATAATTCATCTATACTCTGTTTAGATGTGGTTTTATGTGCTTAATTAGTGTTTGTGCCAAGTAGAACCTTTGGGAAGACTTTGGGAAAGTCTTGTTGATCATGCTGTAAAAAACAGAAACTTTAGCGCTCACGAGAACTACTGCCATTTTTATTTGGAGAGTGATATTTAGTTAATTATTTTTTCAGATGATTAATAGATAAATTCCTCAGGTTCAGAAATTTATTTGAGAATTTTATGAGTTCCAGAAGTATACGTTTGATCCAGGTTACTACAGACTGTTCTGTTTTTGACAGATTCTGTTTTTCATGTGTTGTTTACTTATTTTGATGAATCTATGCCTAGTAAAATAGTTTATAAACCATATAGAAGTTGGAATACGGTAGGTTTAACACAAATATAAATAAATAATGAGTTCATTATAGTACCTTGAAGTGGTGATTTATTTTCTTATACTAACGGAGCTTACGAGTTTTCTGTTAAGTTTTGTGTTGTGAAGTTTTCAAGTTTTGGGTAAGGATTCGATGGACTATGGAATAAGGAATGGCAAGAGCCTAAGCTTGGGGATGCCCAAGTCACCCCAAGGTAATATTCAAGGATAGCCAAGATCCTAAGCTTGGGGATGCCCCAGAAGGCATCCCCTCTTTCGTCTTCGTTCATCGGTAACTTTACTTGGATCTATATTTTTATTTACCACATGATATGTGTTTTGCTTGGAGCGTCAATTTATTTTGTTAGTATTTTCTTGCTGTTATTTAGAACAATGTTTGCATCTTTATTTCAATAAAAGTGGCATTGATAGCCTTTACTATGCCTATTTTAGAAGTCCACATGTTGCTGTTTAAAAACAGAAAGTTTACCACTGTTGCAATAATTCCCTAGAAAAATCATAATGTGATAAAATGTTGAAACCTTTTGCATATTAGGATCTTATAAATTTACTACAGTGGGAATTTTCTTTCATAATTTTTGGAGCTAGGTAAATATGGATGTTGCAGCATTCTTTACAGACTATCCTGTTTAGGCAGATTGTTGTATGTTTGCTTTGTTTGCATATGGTTGCTTCTTTAATGATTCTATTTAAGGATAGGACTATTAAATATGCATAGGCATTTAGTATGCAATGTTGAATAATAATTTTAGTTATTTTCTACAGTAAAATATGATAAGGTTTTTGCAATGGTTTATACTAACTTATCTCACGAGTCCTTGTTGAGTTTTGTGTGGATAAAGCTTTTGAGATTTAGGGAGACTGTGATATGAGAGGAATTAAGGAGACACAAAATCTCAAGCTTGGGGATGCCCAAGGCACTCCAAGATAATATTTCAAGAAGTCTCAAGCATCTAAGCTTGGGGATGCCCCGGTTGGCATCCCACCTTTCTTCTTCAACAACTATCGGTTAGTATCGGTTGATCCTAAGTTTTTGCTTCTTCACATGATGTTTGCCATTCCTAGAATGTCATTTTATTTTGCTTTGTTTGCTGTTTGAATAGAATACAAAGATCTGAAATGTTAGAGAGTCTTCACATAGTTGCATAATTATTTGACTACTCATTGATCTTCACTTATATCTTTCGGAGTACTTTGTCATTTGCTCTAGTGCTTCACTTATATCATTCTGAGAGTCTTAAATAGCATGGTAATTTGATTAAAATCCTAATATGCTAGGTATTCAAGAATAATAAAAATTTCTTATGAGTGTTTTGAATACTAAGAGAAGTTTGATGCTTGATGATTGTTTTGAGATATGGAGGTAGTAATATTAGTCATGCTAGTTGAGTAGTTGTGGGTTTGAGAAATACTTGTGTTGAAGTTTGTGATTCCCGTAGCATGCACGTATGGTGAACCGTTATGTGATGAAGTCGGAGCATGATTTATTTATTGATTGTCCTCCTTATGAGTGGCTCTCGGGGATGAGCGATGGTCTTTTCCTACCAATCTATCCCCCTAGGAGCATGCGTGTAGTACTTTGTTTCAATAACTAATAGATTTTTGCAATAAGTATGTGAGTTCTTTATGACTAATGTTGAGTCCATGGATTATACGCACTCTCACCCTTCCACCATTGCTAGCCTCTCTAGTACCACGCAACTTTCGCCGGTACCATAAACCCACCATATACCTTCCTCAAAACAGCCACCATACCTACCTATTATGGCATTTCCATAGCCATTCCGAGATATATTGCCATGCAACTTTCCACCATTCCATTATTATGACACGCTTCATCATTTTCATATTGCTTTCCATGATCATGTAGTTGACATCGTATTTGTGGCAAAGCCACCGTTCATAATTCTTTCATACATGTCACTCATGAGTCATTGCATATCCCGGTACACCGCCGGAGGCATTCATATAGAGTCATATCTTGTTCTAAGTATCGAGTTGTAATTCTTGAGTTGTAAGTAAATAAAAGTGTGATGATCATCATTATTAGAGCATTCTCCCAGTGAGGAAAGGATGATGGAGACTATGATTCCCCCACAAGTCGGGATGAGACTCCGGCCGAAAATAAATAAATAAATAAAAGAGGCCAAAGAAGCCCAAATAAAAAAGAGAAAGGCCAAGTAAAAAAGGCCAAATAAAAAAATTAAATAAAAAGGGGCAATGCTGCTATCCTTTTTCCACACTTGTGCTTCAAAGTAGCACCATGATATAGCAAGTCTCATATATTGTGTTTCAAAGTAGCACCATGTTCTTCATATAGAGAGTCTCATATGTTGTCACTTTCATATACTAGTGGGAATTTTACATTATAGAACTTGGCTTGTATATTCCAATGATGGGCTTCCTCAAAATGCCCTAGGTCTTCGTGAGCAAGCGAGTTGGATGCACACCCACTTAGTTTCTTTTGTTGAGCTTTCATACATTTATAGCTCTAGTGCATCCGTTGCATGGCAATCCCTACTCACTCACATTGATATACCCTAAAAACATTCGGAGGCACAATAGATCGGGAGTTCCGCCGCCAGAAGCCTCCGTAGACACCGAAAGCCAATCTAGACCCGTTCCGGCACCCTGCCGGAGGGGACAATCCCTCTCCGGTGGCCATCTTCATCATCCCGGCGCTCTCCATGACGAGGAGGGAGTAGTTCTCCCTCGGGGCTGAGGGTATGTACCAGTAGCTATGTGTTTGATCTCTCTCTCTCTCTCTCTCTCTCGTGTTCTTGAGGTGATACGATCTGGATGTATCATGAGCTTTGCTATTATAGTTGGATCCTATGATGTTTTCTTCCCCCTCTTCTCTCTTGTAATGAATCGAGTTTCCCCTTTTAAGTAATCTTATCGGATTGAGTCTTTAAAGATTTGAGAACACTTGATGTATCTCTTCCTGTGGATATCTTTGGTGACAATGGGATATCACGTGATTCACTTGATGTATGTTTTGGTGATCAACTTGCGGGTTCCGCCCATGAACCTATGCATAGGGGTTGGCACATGTTTTCGTCGTGATTCTCCGGTAGAACTTTGGGGCACTCTTTGAGGTCCTTTGTGTTGGTTGAATAGATGAATCTGAGATTGTGTGATGCATATCGTATAATCATGCCCACTGATACTTGAGGTGACATTGGAGTGTCTAGGTGACATTAGGGTTTTGGTTGATTTGTATCTTAAGGTGTTATTCTAGTACGAACTCTAGGGCTGTTTGTGACACTTATAGGAATAGCCCACCGGATTGATTGGAAAGAATAACTTTGAGGTGGTTTCGTACCCTACCATAATCTCTTCGTTTGTTCTCCGCTATTAGTGACATTGGAGTGACTCTTTGTTGCATGTTCAGGGATAGTTATGTGATCCAATTATGTTAGTATTGTTGAGGGAACTTACACTAGCGAAAGTATGAAC
Organism: Triticum aestivum; assembly: GCF_018294505.1. Classification (NCBI taxonomy): domain Eukaryota; kingdom Viridiplantae; phylum Streptophyta; class Magnoliopsida; order Poales; family Poaceae; genus Triticum; species Triticum aestivum. The sequence continues at coordinate 467,318,283 of NC_057797.1, forward strand.
CCTAGGCCTTGTTTCCTAGCATTGCAATATCGTTTACGCTCACTTTTATCATTCGTTACCTTGCTGTTTTTATTATTTCAGATTAGAAAAACTATTATCTACTATCCATATACCACTTGTATCACCATCTCTTCGCCGAACTAGTGCACCTATACAATTTACCATTGTATTGGGTGTGTTGGGGACACAAGAGACTCTTTGTTATTTGGTTGCAGGGTTGCTTGAGAGACCATCTTCATCATACGCCTCCTACGGATTGATAAACCTTAGGTAATCCACTTGAGGGAAATTTGCTACTGTCCTACAAACGTCTGCACTTGGAGGCCCAACAACGTCTACAAGAAGAAGGTTGTGTAGTAGACATCAAGGGACAAATAGTTACCCCTTTCTCCTGAAATGTTGATCAATTTCCGTTTCGGTTGAGAATGGGGCACTCCTAGGTCAAGAAAGTTAGTAAAGGTCATACCCAATTTTCTTGACCTAGAAGGTGCCCGATTCTCAACTGAAACAAAAATTAATCAAGATTTATAGACAATGTTATTTCTACAAAGCAAATATTTCTAAGTGGCTTTTATAGTTTTCCCTTAAGTTGAAATGCAAACTATTTTTTCTTCCTGCAGCAAGAGCAATAGTGCACTTAGTAGGATATAAAATATATAACCTGCAATAGTGCACTTAGTAGGATAGCAATAGTGCACTTGGAACAATCTTTTGGGTAAAGGGGTGTTTATAACCTATAATGTGAAAATATATAGGATAGAAGAATAGATACTACCCTGATCTCATCCAATAACTTTAGTAGCCTTTTTTTCCTATTTAGAGAGAACATGGCCGACAATGATGAGGCCGGCGGTTCGGGCAAGCCATTCTGGGAGCTTTCCAGGAGATGGAGGAAGAACCTCACCGCTATGAGGACGTCGCGGAAGACACCGATCCCGACTACACAACCCCTAGTGGCGTCGGGGATGACACCACTGATGGTGCCGCCGGGGATGCCACCAATGATGATGACAGTGAACGCACAGATGGCAGCCAACCGAAGAGGCAACAGAAGGACCGACGCTTCGAACATGCTCGGCACCGTCAAGGAGGAATTTACTGAAGTGTCCTCCAGTGGGCATCCAACGGCGCCCAAAGAATTAGTCAGTGGGTATGCTGGACAACTCGGGTGCATTCTCCGAAGCACCGTCTCGATCAACACCGAGAACCTAAGGCATTGAATATAACTCAGGAATAGACTTCTCCATCCCTTGCATATTGTAGTTAATCACAAAGCTCTTGTAGCTAGGTGGAAGCGACTGGAGGATCCTGTCAATGACCGAGTCATCTGGAAGATTAACTCCCAGCTGAGAAAAGCGGTTGTGCAACCCAGACATTTTGAGTATATGTTCGCTGACAGAACAGTTTTCCTCCATATTAAAATTGTAGAACTTGTCAGAGACTTCATATCTCTTGACCCGGGCATGAGCTTGGAAAACCATTTTCAGCTCTTGGAACATCTCATATGCTATGTGCTGCTCAAAACGCTTTTGGAGCCCCGGTTCTAAGCTGTAAAGCATGCCGCACAGAACCAGGGAGTAATTATCACTGCGCGACTGCCAGGCGTTCATAACGTCTTGGGTTGCTGGGAAAATGGGTGCGTCACCTAGCGGTGCTTCAACGACATATGCTTTCTTGGCGGCTATGAAGATGATCCTCAAGTTACATACCCAATCCGTATAGTTGGTACCATCGTCTTTCAGCTTAGTTTTCTCTAGGAACGCGTTGAAGTTGAGGGCAACATTAGCGTGGGCCATTTGATCTACAAGACATATTGTAAAGACATTTTAGACTAAGTTCATAATAATTAAGTTCATCTAATCAAATTATTTAATGAACTCCCACTCAGATAGACATCCCTCTAGTCATCTAAGTGATACATGATCCGAATCGACTAGGCCATGTACGATCATCACGTGAGACGGACTAGTCATCAACGGTGAACATCTTCATGTTGATCGTATCTACTATACAACTCATGTTCGACCTTTTGGTCTCTCATGTTCCAAGGCCATGTCTGTACATGCTAGGCTCGTCAAGTCAACATAAGTGTTTTGCATGTGTAAATCTGGCTTACACTCGTTGTGTGTGAACGTTAGAATCTATCACACCCGATCATCACATGGTGCTTCGAAACAACAAACCTTCGCAATGGTGCATAGTTAGGGGGAACACCTTTCTTGAAATTTTAGTAAGGGTTCATCTTATTTATGCTACTATCATTCTAAGCAAATAAGATGTAAACATGACAAACATCACATGCAAATCATAAAGTGACATGATATGGCCAATATCATCTTGCGCCTTTGATCTCCATCTTCGAGGCGCGGCATGATCACCATCGTCACCGGCATGACACCATGATCTCCATCATCGTGTCTTCATGAAGTTGTTTCACCAACTACTACTTCTACTACTATGGCTAACGGTTAGTGTTGGGGATATTACTGCTGGGCGTAAACCGTCCAGGAGTAGCTGGATTAACTTTATGAAGATTAGAAGCCCATGAAGACGTAAGAATGATGGCGCTTTATGAAGGCCCAAGGCCCAAAGGCGAGTTAAGTCCTGTAGATGTAGACTTACCTTATTATGTAACTTGCATTGTAAGATAGGAAGCATAGAGACCGAACCGGACACGTTTATGATCTGGCTTCGGGACTCTGTAAACCGGCGGGCGTCAACCTATCTATATAAGGGGACGACCCGGCAGCGGTTTAGGGACGAGACACAACAACTCGAGAGCCAGTCAAAGCAGATTCGCTCCCTGGTCATCAAAACCCTAGCAATACCAATCACAACTAGACGTAGGCTTTTACCTTCATCGAAGGGGCCGAACTAGTATAAACTCCCCGTGTCCCCTCGTCCGGTTTAACCCCTTTAAGCTAACCCGTTGCAATGGCTCCACGACTAAGTCCTTTCATGAGGACATCTGCCGTGACAAACCCACGACAGTTGGTGCCCACCGTGGGGCTATCGCACGATGGTTTTGAGTTCTTAAAGGGCAGCTTTGATGGACTCAAGGGATACGCTGTGGGCCGGATGACGAAGAGTCATCGTGGCAAGCTCTACATCGACAACATAGGATGGGGCCCCGAGGCCGATTCAGTTGAATACGGGTACCGGGTCCCCTTTGGTGGGATTCACGTCTTCATAGGTGTCACATCCCTAACTTCTGGTGTTGCCTAGTGTTTGCATATTGCTTGCATCATGTTTAAATTTCTGAAACTTGAATTGAGGATTGTTGAAACCTCAGAAATCTGATTAAAAGAAGGGCAAGCACCCTTTAAATTGCATTCTGTGAATCCAAAATGCCCTAAAAATAGTTTTTTGAATTTTGGTAAGAGTTATATATCAAACCAAAATTCTGGAACATTTTAAGGAATTATTTGGTCTCTGAATTTAAATCAATAATCTATTTGAATTTGGGGATATATTCATAATATATAATGAATATATTTTCAAATGCTTTGAAATGTTTTATGTACTTTTGGAATAGTCCAGAGAGGTAACATAAAATATCTCAGAATGTTTTGGCACTGTTTGAAATTATTTTGAATTTGAAAACAGTGGCAAAATAAAATGAAAAGGGAAATAGAACAGAAAATTAAAAAAGAACAGAACTCACCTGGTCCACTTACCTGGTGGCCCAACAGGACCGGCCCGGCTAGGCCCAGCCCACTTACCTCCTCGCTCGTCGTCTTCCTCTGCTAGTAGGTAGAGGTGAAGACACATGCGCGCGCTGGGAGGCTTCCACCTCCTGCTTCGCGCTGGCAGCGTCCCCGCGAGTCCAGCTACTCACCTGGAGACGCCCGGCACCCCCTTGCACCTCTTCCCTCTCCCCCTGGACCTCTTCCCCTCCTCTGCTTTCTCCGCGCAGCACCACTGAACACACCTGCCGCCGCCGACGAGCACCACCGCAGCCACCGGGCACCCCTCACCCTTCCGCCAAGTCCAGAAGAACCGCCAGAACCTCCTCGTCCTCCCAATCGAGCTACTAGATGCCAGGAGGCCCTGCTTCATCATCATCGCGGTTGTCTTCAACCTTGGGCACCCGAGCCCCTTGCAGTCGATTCGCTGCACTCCGGCCGCCCTCGAGCCCGCTGACCCTCCAAACGGACTCACGGTCAGCCCCTGAGTCGTCTCCCCCTTCTCCCCTGGTCGCTTTCGACCTCTAGGCCATAGCCCCGTCATGGCCGAGAATTCCACGCCGCCGGCGATGTCACCGCCATCACTGCAACCACTAAGGCTCGAAACCGAGCACGACACCGTGCTCCTAGCATCTTCAGGAGCTCAGTGAGCCCCTTAGCCAGCCCTCCCGTCCTCTGTGGCCTCACCCTGCTTGAACCCGTAGTCCCGGCCACCATAGTTGCCATCGCCGCCATCGCTGTAGTGCACCCCAGCTGCTGCCGCTGGCCGCAATGGATGCGCGCGAGCCTGGGCGTCTCGTAGAGCCCCTCCGCCGCTCTTTTGGTCGCCGGAGGGCGAAACCCGGCGCCCTCCGCCGTCTCTGTCTCCGCCGGTGACGAGCCACGGGTCAACTCCAGTGAGTTGACCCGGGCTTGACCCTTGTTTGACCCCCCAGGGTCACTCACGCGTGGGCCCGCCCCTGTTAATTCTTAGTTAGGTTTAGTTAGAGCTAATTAACCTAGATTAGTGCTTGATCTAACACTAACTAACGCTGTTAGTTAGATGTGTCACTGACCAGTGGTCCCCACTAGTCAGGTTTGACCTGGACGGCGCCTGTTGACCTGCTGAGGTCAGCATGATGCAATGCTGACGTAGTAATAGGTTTTTCTGGATTTATTCTTACTTAGGAAATTCCAGAAAATAGTATAAACTTCAAAAATTCATATAAATTCATCCGTAACTCGGAATGAAATAATTTATATATGAAAAATGATCAGAAAAATCCAATCTATCCATCTGTACCTTTTTCATGCATGATATAACAACTTATGGTTGCTGTTTAGGCCAAATCTTATAATGGCATTTAAACCTTCACATATGGAGTTTGAATTTGAACCTAGGGTTCAAACACAACTTCATTTAACCTGTTGCTAGTTGCATTAGCTCAAACCACATCTTATTGCCATGTCATGATCATGCATCATATTGTGCATTGCATTGATTGTGTCTCTTCTTTGTTTGTCGGTGCTTGTCCCCTCTCGGTAGACGATGTTCCAACGACGTGATCGATGACACTAATGAAGAGCTATATTATCTTCAGAAGTGCCAGGCAAGAAAAACCCCCTTGTTCATTCCGATACACCCCCACTCTCTCGCTCCTGCTCTCTTTTACTGCATTAGGACAACAACGATTCAACTGTTACATGTTGCGGTAGTTGAACTCCTTTCCTTGCATGACCTGTCATTGCCACGGTAAATAGATGAAACCCACTAGCATGAGTAGGAGTTGTTTGAGCCCTGATGTGCCTACTCATTCATGCTTGTTTGTCATGCCTGCTACTGCTTAGAGTTGAGTCAGGTCTAATTCATCGGGGATGAATTGGAATGGTGTTGAACATGTCCTACTATGTGTGAGCTAAGTGTGTGAACACGATTTGGTAAAGGTAGCGGTGAGAGGCCATGTAGGAGTACATGGTGGGTTGTCTCATTGCAGCCGTCCTCAGGAACTGAGTTTTGTGTTTGTGATCCATGAACAGTTACTACCACACATTGGGTTCCGGTAACTCGGCCCCTCTTGGCTTATTAATCAACTTGATCTCTATCCAGGAGTTGCAACTAGTTTCTGGTGTTTGTAGGTAGCGTTAGTAGTCTACCAAGTGGCACCCGGTACAGGTGGGCTTGGGACAGACTAGGCACAGTGGCACGGTGTACCAAGTGGCACCCGGATGGTGGTCTTGGGAACCCTGCTCACATCGTTTGGGGCCGTGAGCGACACCCCGTCCGGATCTCCTTGCGGATGGAACCTGAATAGGCGATAAACCTGGACTAGAGACTTGTTGGTTAGTCAGGCCGTGGCCGACTCCCTCACCGGCTTCTGCTTGAAGGTTGCCGAGGTACATGACGTGTACAGGGCGATAAGTGGCGAGAGCGTGTGTGAAGAAGTACACCCCTGCAGGGTTATCATTATCTATTCGAATAGCCAGATTCCTCGGATATGGAAACTTGGACCCCTTGCATAGTTCATAGACAAGTGAAAGTGGATACTCTAAAATGCGCAAGATAAGTGTGAGTGCTATGGATGGCGTTCTCGCAGGGAGACGGGAGCGGATCCATAGTGGTGTATTGGTATGGTGAATTTGTGGACTCGTGTGCGCCACCTCAAAAGAGTTACTTGCAGTCGTAGTTCAGGTTAGCCACTGAGTCAAAGCTGGCTTGCTGTAGTCAAACTCCACCACCCTTTATTGATACTGATGCATATGTAGTTAGTTCTGATGTAAGTCTTGCTGGGTACACTTGTACTCACGTTTGCTTAATTTATGTTTTGCAGAGAGATGTCAGTCTCGCTAGTAGTTCCACGTGGACCTCGACGTTTAGCTTGATACCTCAGCTACGATCTTGTGCCCTCAGCAGGATCTTGTAGATAGTCAGGCTTCTCAGCCTTTTTCATTTTTAGATGTTTGTACTCAGTCATGTTAAGATTCTGCGTGTGCTTTGACTTGTATGCTCTGAATGTTGGGTCATGAGACCTATATTTGTAATATCTCGCTCCTCGGAGCCTAATGAATAAATACTTGAGTCGTAGAGTTATGTTGTGATGCCATGTTGTATTTACACATATCGAGCATATTGTGTGTATGATTGAAATGCTTGGTATGTGTGGGATCCGACGAACTAGTTGTTTATCCTTGGTAGGCTCTCTGATGGGGAAATGTAGTCTTGTGCTTCCATGAGCCATAGTAGTCCGCTACAGCCCAGTTCACCGGAGTCCTGCTAGCCCAGCACTACTGCTCCGGAACACTTGACTGGCCAGCATGTGATTCACTTCATTCCTGTGTCTGTCCCTTCGGGGAAATGTCACGCGGTGACATCCAGAGTCCTGCTTGCCTGCTATAGCCCGGGTTCCCGGAGTCCCGTTAGCCCAGTTGCTACATCCTAGATTAACACGCTGCTGACCGACATGCTCGATGTTGATTCATGTATGCCTGTCCCCGTAAGTTAGTGCCACTTTGGGTTCACGACTAGTCATGTCGGCCCGGGTTCTATGTCATATGGATGCTAGCGACACTATCATATACGTGAGCCAAAAGGCGCAAACGGTCCCGGGCCATGGTAAGGCGACACCCGTGGGAATACCGTGCGTGAGGCCGCAAAGTGATATGAGGTGTTACAGGCTAGATCGGTGTGACTTAGAATCAGGGTCCTGACAATCGACAAGATTGGCGAACCGGGCCTTGAGTTGGACACCTGCACCGACATCATCGAGATGGCTCAGGGTGCAAGCCCTTCTCCGGTTCAGCCCATGGCAAAGCATGTTTTCGTAGGTGTCATCCATGGAGCAGAATATGAGGACGGACCGGCATCCGATGGAGAAACCGTAGTAGGCTCCAATGACGTATCTTCTAGAGAAACCGAACCGCTCTATCAGTGACAGGATGGCCGGATTAGTGGAGGCTCCGAGGGCAACAGTATTCCAGACTCCCCTGATCTGCCAAACCGGGCCGCTATCTTCATGGCCGGTACACAGTCAGCGCCCCACTCTTCAACCGCTGCAGCAATGCTCTCCGGTGCAGCAACGACCATGCTAGCGGGGGCAAGGAGCTCTGCGCCACCTCTGGCTCAACTTCTGTTTGACTTGTTCGATGCTTTGGCAACATTGATGGCCGCAGAGGTGGATGCAGCAGCCCGAGATCAGCACAACGTGGAGGTCACAAAGGTGCAAGATCAGATAACTCAAGCTAAAAAGGACCTAGCGGCAGAGAACGCTAGGATGGCTACAGAATGGGCCGAGTTGGAAGCTCAGGCCTACCGGCTTAGCCTGGATCAGAATGCTTCAGAGGAAGTCATGAGAAGAAGATACCGATCGCATCTCCCGTTGAGTTATGAGCCAAGAAATCTCTTCAATACACCAGGAGCGGGAACTAGTAACCAGCCAATATTAAACCGGACGGAGGCGCCGGGGACAGGAGCGCCGATTCAGCCGCGCACGATGGACCCGCCCCTCAGAACAATGTTGTGCCACAGTATGTTCCAACACCCCCCCGGGCATTACTCCAACCCGTTGGACAACATTGTGGCCGCCGCTTCACGGTTGGCAGCCCTCCCAACCGACGGTGAATCACCAGTTGCGGTTGAGGCAAGACGGGCCAGAGATCTCCTTCAAACAGCTCTGAACCAGCAACAAGCATATTCGCACAGTCGTGAGAGGATTCATTCCACCCCCCGTCCAAGCTGGAGCTACAGCAGGCACATTGAGGATGAACCGGCCGTGTCAAGCTGTGCACGTCGCCGTAACTCGCCGCGGGGGCACAACCCGGCAGGGGGAGGTGCTAATGCGCAGGATGTGGTGGATCATGGTCGCGCACGTCGAGAGGCCGAGTTAGCAGCTCTGCACGGAGCCCGTCAACCCACACCGGTTCACCCTACCGCTTCAGTAGAGCCAGGTGTGGTATTCAGTTCCTTAGGGTGCCGTGTCTCACCCCCGCTTTGCATAATGTGCGACTGCCCAAGGATTTCAAAGGACCTCGTAAGGTACCCAATTACACTGCCGATCTGCAACCACAGGCATGGGTTGAAAGTTACGAGATGGCAATGGAGATGTTAGATGTGGATGAAGGGGTATGTGCTAAATACTTCACCATGATGTTGGAAGGAACAACTCGTACTTGGCTGAAGAGCTTACCAACTAACTCTGTCGGATCATGGGCCGAATTGAAGCACCGGTTTATCCAGAACTTCAAAGATACTTGTAAGCAGCCCATGTCAATTGTGGATCTGGCCGCTTGTGTCCAAGAGGATGGGGAGTCCAAGACCCATTGGGTAAAGCGGGTCTCAGCTATTTTGCATTCATCGGATCATATCAATGCAGATATTGCAGTGCTAACGTTGGAGGGCAATTGCCATTTTCTGCCGCTCAAACAGAAGTTAGGAAGGCTCAAACGTCACTGCAATGATATGTCAACGCTTATGGCCACTTTGGTTAAATACGCCGATTCAGATAATACCAAAGGCCTTGACTCAGAGGAGGACAAACCGGGGAAAGGAAAAAAGAATGGCAACACCAAGGGTCAGCAGCATAATCCGGCAGGCCATGGGAACAATGGTAAGCGCAAGGCCGACAACAGTTTGGACTTTCTGGCTAACACCAATGCTCAGGAGAATGGTCAGCACCGTAAGGGCAAGCAGCCCCAGAGGGGCGGAGGTTCAGGCCCCAATCTGGAGCGCCTGTTAAATCAACCCTGTCCAAAGCATGGATCAAAGGAGAAGCCATCATCACATCTTTGGAAGGATTGTTATATCATGCGAGATTTCAAGAACTCCAATATGTTTCAGTACGATAATGGCCCACCCGGCGGTTCAGGAGGTGGTTACCATGGGCCGGGTTACGGAGGCGGCAGCTCCGGTTCAGGATTTCAGGGCAATCAAACCGGACACAAAAATCAAGGGAACCAAGGTAACCAGGGAGGTTACAACCATCAGGGGAACTAGCAGTAGCAGTAGTCGGGTTATCAGAGCAATCCTAAGCAGTTAAATAGTGGGCAATATCATGTCTTCACCACTAGCTTGTGTAAGCGTGATCAGAAGCTTCACAAGAGGGCAATGAACTATGTTGAACTGGCGGTGCCTCTGTATTTGCGCTGGTCTGAGCAACCCATTTTATGGAGTAGAGAGGATCACCCGCCCCGGGTTGACAATCCGGGTCATCTGGCCTTAGTGGTGGCCCCTCAAGTTGGGGGATATAAGTTCACTAAGGTACTCGTGGATGGGGGAAGTAGTATCAACATTTTATATTATGATACCTTCCATCGTATGGGGTTGACAGATAAGAATCTTAAACCGTCAAACACTATTTTTCATGGCGTGGTGCCTGGTAAGTCTGCATATCCAGTGGGCAAGATAGCCTTAGAGGTGGATTTTTGAGATGATCATGATTCAAGATCAGAAACAATGACTTTTGAGGTGGTGAAAATCAAAAGTCCGTATCACGCTTTGTTTGGGCGACCGGCTTACGCTTAGTTCATGGCGAGGTCGTGTTATGTTTATCTACAGCTTAAGATGCCAGGTCATAAGGGGACCATCACAGTACACGGAAGCAGGAAGATCGCTTTGGAATGTGAGGAAGGTGATGCGGCTTATGCTGAGTCGGTTTGTGCCACGGAGGAGCTGAAGTTTTATAAAGACCAAGTTGATACGGCAGATATGACTTCTTTGAAAAAGCCAACTATGGAACACGATCCGGCGTTGAAATTTAAATCGGCCACAGATACTAAGATGATTGATTTTGTTCCTGGTGATTCATCCAAGCAGTTCAGCAAATAGGAAAGCACGCTCATCAAGTTCATCCATGAGAACCGGGACATCTTTGCATGGAAACCTTCTGACATGCCAGGTGTACCGAGGGAACTCGCTGAGCACACACTTAGCATTGATCCTAAGTTTAAACCGGTCCGGCAGTTTCTCCGCCGCTTCAATGAAGAAAGGCGCAAGGCTATTGGTGAAGAGGTAGCTCGGTTGTTGGCCGCAGGGTTTATCATGGAGGTCTTTCACCCGCAGTGGTTAGCTCATCCGGTGCTGGTTCTTAAGAAAAACGACACTTTGCGTATGTGTGTAGATTACACAGACTTGAACAAGGATTGCCCTGCAGATCCCTTTGCCCTCCCCCGTATTGATCAGATTATTGATGCTACGGCGGGTTGTGACCGTTTGTGTTTTCTGGACGCTTATTCTGGTTATCATCAGATCAAAATGGCAATTAAGGACCAGGAGAAGACGGCTTTTATAACTCCTTTTGGAGCCTTCTTCTATGTCTCTATGCCTTTTGGGCTCAAGAGTGCCCAGGCGACTTATCAACGCTGTGTTCAGAATTGTCTTCATAAGCAGATTGGGCGCAATGTTCATGCGTATGTAGATGATATTGTGATAAAGTCCAGGAAGGAGGAAACGTTGATAGATTATTTGAGAGAAACCTTTGACAACCTCTGGGTTTACAAGATGATGCTCAATCCGGAAAACTGTGTCTTTGGTGTCCCGGCAGGCAAACTCTTGGGTTTTCTGGTGTCAAACAGAGGCATTTAGGCTAATCCGGAAAAGATCACAGCAATTACATCTTTGGCTAAACCGGCGTGTATCAATGCCATTCAATGTTTGGCCGGCCAGATTGCGGCTTTGAGCCGGTTTATCAGTCGTCTTGGGGAGAAGGCTATCCCTCTATATCAGATGCTAAAGAAAACGGATGATTTAAGTGGAGTGAGGCGGCTGATAAAGCATTTGAGGATCTGAAGAGGCAGTTAGCTGAACCACCTGTGCTTGCAGCCCCGATCGATAAAGAGCCGTTATTGTTGTATGTGGTTGCTAATGCCCGAGCTGTTAGCGTGGCTATTATGGTGGAGCACAAGGAAGCTGGAAAGGAATATCCGGTTCAACGTCTGGTTTATTATATCAGTGAGGTGCTCATTGAATCAAAGCAGAGGTATCCACATTGGCAGAAGCTGGTGTATGGAGTGTTTATGGCAAGCCGGAAGCTCAAACATTATTTTCAGGGTCATTCTATCACAGTGGTCCGTTCAGCCCCTCTGGGAGATATCATTCAAAACAGAGAAGCAACTAGCTGGATTGCTAAGTGGGCTATTGCGCTTGGGCCTCACGGGCTCAAATACACGCCTCGCACAGCAATTAAATCCCAAGCGCTCGTGGATTTCATCAATGATTGGACAGAGTTGCAGGCACCAGAGGAAAATCCAGATAACACGTATTGAACTATTCATTTTGATGGATCCAGACAGTTGGAGGGCTCAGGGCTGGAGTCATACTAACTTCCCCACGAGGTGACAAGTTTTGTTATGTCCTCTGTTTAATGTTCCCTTGTACTAACAATGCAACTGAGTATGAGGCCTTACTCCACGGTCTTCGGATGGCTAAGGAGATGAACTTAAGCCAGGTTAAGTGCTTTGGGGATTCAGATCTGGTGGCTCAACATGTGTCTGGCACTTGGGATTCTAAAGACCCACTCATGGCTGCATATCGACGAGAGGTGGACATAGTGGCTGGTCAGTTCAAGGGTTATCAAGTGGACCATATAGACCGGCGAAAGAACGAAGCGACGGACGCTTTAAGCCGCCTTGGTTCTCAACGTAAACCGGTCCCACCAAATGTCTTTCTTGATGTGATGCATAATCCGTCGGTCAAGGTACCAACAGAGGAGGAGTTGGCTATTCCTGATTCGGAGGCTCAATTGGTGGCAGCTTTGCATGTCATACCGGATTGGACAATCCCATACCTGGCTTACATGAACCGGGGCGAGTTACCGGAGGATGAAACCTCGGCCCGACAGATAATCCAGCGTTCTAAGTCGATGACCATACTCAACGGAGAGTTGCATCGTTACAACATCTCAGGGGCAATTCAGCGTTGTGTCTCTCCTCAAGAGGGTTGTGAGATTTTGTGAGAAATCCATGAAGGGGATTGTGGTCACCACGCCGGTTCAAAGTCTTAGGTAGCAAAAGCTTTTCGCCACGATTTTTATTGGTTAACAGCTCACGCTGATGCGGAGGATTTAGCCAAAAGATGTGACAGTTGTCAAAAATTTGCACGCCGTGCTCATATTCCAGCTCAGGAGTTGAGGATGATTCCAATAACTTGGTCGTTTGCGACTTGGGGGCTTGATATGGTTGGACCCTTCAAGCGATCCAGGGACAAAAAGACCCACTTGTTAGTGGCAGTTGACAAATTCACTAAATGGGTGGAAGCAGAGCCAGTCAGTAAGTGTGATGCGGCCATGGCGGTTCAGTTCATCAAAAAGGTGACATTCTGGTTTGGCTTTCCACACAGTATTATAACTGATAATGGTACTAACCTGTCAAAGGGAGAGATGGAGGAATTTTGCCAACGTGAGCACATCCGGTTTGATATAGCATCGGTGGCTCACCCCCAATCTAATGGTCAAGCGGAGAGGGCAAATCAAGAAATTTTGCGAGGTATTAAACCCCGGCTTATGGTTCCTTTGAAATGGACAACGGGTTGTTGGGTTGAAGAGTTACCTTCTATGTTATGGAGCATCAACACCACACCCAACAGATCTACGGGTTACACACCTTTCTTCATGGTTTATGGAGCGGAGGCAGTTCTTCCTAGTGACATCCGTCACGACTCGCCCCGTGTGGCAGCTTATGTTGAAGCTGATAATGAGAAGGCACGTCAGGATTCCCTGGACCTGTTAGATGAGGAGCGTGATATTGCAGCAGCACGTTCGGCGATTTATCAACAAGATCTCCGACGTTATCATAGCCGCCGGGTTAAGACTAGAACTTTTCAAGAGGGTGATCTGGTGCTCCGGCTCATCTAGGATTAGATTGATATGCACAAATTATCCCCACCTTGGGAAGGACCTTTTGTGGTCAGCAAGAATCTGCACAATGGGTCATACTACCTCATTGATGTTCGAGAGCACAAAGACTCACGTAAATCGGAGGAGGAGACCAAGCGGCCATGGAATATAGCTCTTCTTCAGCCTTACTATACTTGAGCCACAGGCTCTTCATATGTACATATTTATGACAATGTATATATTATATAATAAACTGGAGCCTCGAATAAAGCGGGGTCTCTGTTCTTTTTACATCATGTGTGTGCTTACAATAGTTTCTACTGACAAAGAGGAGTTTTGTTAAACCGGTCTCTGCAGCTGCACGGATATAAAGAAAATCACTAGGGGGCTTGGTCATATCTGAACCATAGCTACACCTCTTGATCGGTTTGAAACCACAAAGGGATATCACTAAGGGGCTTGGTTGTTGTCGCACCATAGCTACACCTCTTGATCGGTTTAACACCACAAAGGGATATCACTTGGGGGCTTGGTTGTTATCACTCCATAGCTACACCTCTTGATAGGCGTTAAGCCAAAAGGAAATTATGTGGAGCCAAAGAGAGTTTGTTGCATTAAGCACAGCTCAAACATATGTAACCACCGAGCACAGCTCACATGTTACCTGGGGGCTCTTTGCTTCTAAAAGAACAATGAGTTTTGAATCCTTGTAATAGGCTATCAAGCCAGGCTTGGAAGCCAGGTGTATTCACCTAAAACCCCGGGTTATCCTGCCTCTCTAAGTAAGTCACTCCGTCCAGGTAAACCTGGTATGACCCATCGAACGTTTGACAAGTCAATCCCATGGACCCTGAACTTGTCAAAGTTAAATCGGTGATTGGTTAAAGATTGAGGTCCATCTTAAAAAGGCTTTGCAAAATGGTTTAACTCAGCGGCCTAGCAGCCCATGAAAAGCCTCGATTTAGGGCCTGGCAGCCCATGAAAAGCCTTGCATATTTCTTTTGTATTTGTTGTTTTAACATCTTTTGATAAGGGATTTATAAACATTTTTTCTGACAAACCGGTGTTCATTACAAACCGGCATGACTTTCAGCGCTTCGTTGTTAGTACATGATCAGATTGTAAATGGGTAGCAAATTGCTCCGGACTGGTCTTGACTAGATGTCACCAACCTTATACGGACAAATCAACGGCTTTTTAGCCCAATATGATTTCTACATGAACCGGCAAGAGGGCCAGGAGTTATCAACACTCCGGATTAATGTTTTTACCTCTACCATACAAGCAGTTGGTCAGCCAACGAGGTATATCACATGTATTACTTATTTTATCGGATTACTACAAACTTTGGTTATCCATCCAAGTTGTGTATGGCTTTTGGGCATCATAACCCGTCTAGTGGTAAACCACTAGGATGCTTTTTAGTTTTCATATGTAGGAACATAAAGGATTATGCATACATGAATTCCAGAAGTGGAGCAAGTTCTCACAATATCAAAGCACCACAAAACATGCTCAATGGCATGACGGATAATGGGGTTTTTGCTATCCTATTACAAGAAGCTTCAAAACGGCTCCAATTGAATACTTGTTTCTAAGCAGTGGCACACAATAGCTGGTAAACCGGCGGCCGGTTTAAGATGCTTCGTCTGGACGGCTTGACGGTTGAGGATCATTTGGTGCAATCACTTCTTCTTCATCCCTCCCCAGACGCTGGAAATCAATCGTTGACCAATCGATTCCGGTTAAAGCTTGAAACACGGTTTCTTGATGGATAAGGCTGGAGGGGTTAATGCCAGGAGTGTAAGTATGTTTACGGATTGGAGGCACAAGTTCTTTGACTTCATGGATTTCGGCAGGCTGTCTCTTCCCTTCAGTGTCGTAAGCCGGCTGGAAATGAGATAAATCTGTGTCTTCTGCCAGTTTGCTAGCTATTGGCCGCATCTCCTTTGTCAGCCTTCGGAGATCATCATTGTCGAAGTTTGAACCGTCCTCCTTTAGACCTGGATATCCTTTAATGATGTCATCCACTTCAAGATCCAGAATCCATGCTTTGGCCCGGATTAGTGCGGTCAGCGCTCCTGCTCTTGCGGCTGCTTTCTTCAGTACAGTAATCCGGGTTGGTAGCATGGCCAACTTCTCAAGGGTTTCTTTTATCAGTGTTGGTGCCGGTTTATTGTAGGCTGCAGTGCATATCGCATGCTGGGATCCAGAGTAAAGCTGTTCTATTAAGGTGTACGCCGCTTTAAGCTTCATCCACATATCAGCGCCCAGATGAGTAATGCGAGTGCCTATCATGGTTTAATGTCAGCCAGACTGGCAAACAATCAGATCTCATGAATTGGACAAACATCATAAGGAGATACTTACCAAATACAACGGACGTCATGGCGTTGATTTGCCGCTTCAAGCCAGTTAGTTCATTTACAACTGGCTTCAGAGCTGCTTCGGCATCCTCAGCTCTTTTGGTTAAACTGGCCTTTTCGGTTTCCCAGTTAGCACTTTATTTGTTAAAAGACTCCTTTAGCTTTTCCATAGCTGTCAGGGCTTTCGTCAGCTCCTCCTTGGCTTTCACAGCCTCTGCTTGTTGGGACTTCATGTTCTCTTGCAAATCGGCGGTTCGGGCATCTCTATTGCTTACCTCGGCCTATAATAGCGAAGATATGTCAACAACATGATATGTCTTTTCTAAGTACTATGCGTATAACAAGTTATGCACTTCGTACTTGGGGGCTAATGCCTATTTGCTCTATTATCAATACATCTTTTTAAAGTCTCCAGAACAATGCAAGCATTATCCTTGACACTTGGGGGCTAACGTACATCTGTTCAATACGGACGCATGGATTCAAGACCTGGATTACCTCGCAAAGCTAAACCGGCCTTTGGGGGCTACACTGAGGAAAGCTACATAATTACATTGGTAAAGTATTGGTTTTGTTTTCACTAAGGACCTGCCATTTTGAGGATTAGCAGGAGAGTATTAAAGTATTACAAAGTCTTGGTTTAAGATTAACATCATAAAACGGCCCTTGGGGGCTACTTGGGCTAGTGTTTCAACTTTGGAATCAAGAAATAAAGGGAGATGAAAATACCTCGTAGCGTTCCTTCATCAGGTTCACCAAACCGGCTTCATAGTCATGGTTTGAGTGCAGACGGTTTAAAAAACCGGAGTGAAGTTCTTCAGCACTGAGATGAGCATAGCTTGATAAGTCAGTGCTCCATTTACCCTTTTCCCTGGAGGCACGCTCTTCTTTGGCACTATGTTGGGCCAAGATTACAGGATGGCCAGGAGAGTTGTGGCCCATGCTAGTAATGATAACATCATCTCCTTGGCCTTCAGTAATTTTTGCGGGTGCTGATGGAGTGTCAGTACCTCTCACCGGACTAGCCCGGTTTGGAGCTGCCGGTTCAGTGTCAGGCACAGCAGGATCAACTTCTGGTTGTTCATCAATATTCTGGTCTTGAAGAGGCGGTTCATCAAAGGTAGCTTCAGGATGAGGATCCTCCGGTTCATGAGTTTGGTCCGGTTCACCTATTTGCTCTTCTTCAAAAACCGCCTGGTCTTCTGACGGATTGTTGACCCGAGCTTTCTTGCTGGGTCTGGCTTTGGCTCTGCAAACAAAATTAAAAGAGGTTTAGCATCTTATTCAAGATTTGCAATGCATTTGAAGAAAGGGTTTGAATGCTTACCCAGCTACAACTTTAAGGGGAGGGAGTTGGGTTGCTGTTGACTCGCCAGAAGATGAGGGAGGTGTCACCTGATAATTTGAATCGGACGAATTAAGAGGTTGTCTGAAATAACCTGCCTTGGGATAAGAATTGTCAGAAGTGGGGGAGACCTCAGATCGGCGCTTCCGAACCGGGGTGAGGGAGTCCTGGATTAGGGGCTGTCCGGATAGCCGGACTATATCCTTTGGCCGGACTATTGGACTATGAAGATACAAGATTGAAGACTTCGTCCCGTGCCCGAAAGGGACTTTCCTTGGCGTGGAAGGCAAGCTTGGCGATACGGATATGTAGATCTCCTACCATTGTAACTGACTCTGTGTAACCCTAGCCCTCTCCGGTGTCTATATAAACCGAAGGGTTTTAGTCCGTAGGACGAACAACAATCATACCATAGGCTAGCTTCTAGGGTTTAGCCTCCTTGATCTCGTGGTAGATCTACTCTTGTACTACCCATATCATCAATATTAATCAAGCAGGACGTAGGGTTTTACCTCCATCAAGAGGGCCAGAACCTGGGTAAAACATCGTGTCCCCTGCCTCCTGTTACCATCCGCCTAGACGCACAGTTCAGGACCTCCTACCCGAGATCCGTCGGTTTTGACACCGACATTGGTGCTTTCATTGAGAGTTCCTCTGTGTCGTCACTTTTAGGCCCGATGGCTCCTCCGATCATCAACGACGATGCGATCCAGGGTGAGACTTTTCTCCCCGGACAGATCTTCATATTTGGCGGCTTTGCACTATGGGCCAATTCGCTTGGCCATCTGGAGCAGATTGAAAGCTACGCCCCTGGCCATCAGGTCAGATTTGGAAGTTTGAACTACACGGCCGACCTCCGCGGAGACTTGATCTTCGACGAATTTGAGCCGCAGCCGAGCGCACCGCACTGTCACGATGGGCATGATCTAGCTCTGCCGCCGAACAATGCCCTGGAGGCCGCACCCGCATCAGCTCCGACCCATAATTCGGAGCCAACTGCGCCAATCGAGGATGGGTGGTTGGACACCGCCTCGGGGGCTACAATCTCTATGGCGATCGAGCCGAACACCAACCCTATTCTCTGTGAAGCCCGTGACTCCAAGGAGTTGGACTCCTCTCTAGACTCCGAGCCCTCCGCGCCCCTACTAATCGAACCCAATTGGGCGCCGATCATGGAGTTCACCACCGCGGACATCTTTCAGCACTCGCCCTTAGGCGATATTCTAAATTCACTAAAGTCTCTCTCTTTATTAGGAGAGCCCTGCCAGACTATGGTCAGCGAGGTTGGGATGCGGATGAAATTCAAAGCCCACCCACCACCCACTTCGTAGCCACTGTCGATGATTTAACCGACATGCTCGACTTCGACTCCGAAGACATCGACGGTATGGATGCCGATGCAGGAGACGATCAAGAACCAGCGCCTATAGGGCACTGGAAAGCCACCTTGTCGTATGATATATACATGGTGGACGCCCCAAAAGAAGGCAATGGTGATGGAACAGCGGAGGATGACCCCTCCAAGAAGCAGCCTAAGCGCCGGCGTCAGCGGCGCCGCTCTAAATCCCGCCAAAGCAAAAATGGTGATTCCGGAACGGGAGATAATAACACCCCGGACAGTGCCGAAGACAACCACCTCCAGCAAGATTCAGCACAGGAGGATGGAGAAGCCAACCCTCATGAGAGAGCGGCAGACAAAGAGGTCGAGGACGATAATTATATGCCTCCCTCCAAAGACGAGGCAAGCCTCGACGACGACGAATTTTTCATGCTAGAGGATCCCGTTGAACAAAAGCGTTTCAAACGCAGGCTTATGGCCACGGCGAGCAGCCTCAAGAAAAAACAGCAACAGCTTAGAGCTGATCAAGATTTGTTAGCCGACAGATGGACTGAAGTCCTTGCGGCTGAAGAGTATGAACTCAAACGCCCCTCCAAGAGCTACCCAAAGCGCAGGTTGCTACCCCGACTAGAGGAGGAAGCACCTAAACCTACATCACCAGCGCATGATGCGGCCGATCGGCCACCCCGTGGCCGCGACAGAGAAGCCTCTTGGCCCTCCACTCAAGCCGCACCCCGGCGCCGCTCAAAAAATACCAAGGCACGGGAAAATGCGCCAGACCTGCGAGATATATTGGAGGACAAGGCAAGGCAAACAAGATCGATCTACGGATCGCGTGGGCGCCCCACAGCACGAGACAGTAATCGTCACTCCGGATACAGTCAATCCGGCTGGGCCGAACACAATAGACAAAGCTCGTTGGAGCTGCGTCGTGATATAGCCCAATACAGAGGCGCCGCACACCCACTATGCTTCACAGATGAAGTAATGGATCATCAAATCCATTAGGGTTTCAAACCCATGAACATCGAATCATATGATGGCACAACAGATCCTGCGGTATGGATCGAGGACTATCTCCTTCATATCCACATGGCCCGTGGTGATGACCTACACGCCATCAAATACCTCCCACTCAAGCTTAAAGGACCAGCTCGGCATTGGCTTAACAGCTTGCCTGCAGAATCAATTGGTTGTTGGGAGGACCTGCAAGCCGCATTCCTCAACAATTTCCAGGGCACTTATGTGTGACCACCAGACGCCGATGACCTTAGCCACATAATTCAGCAGCCAGAGGAATTGGCCAGACAATTCTGGACACGGTTCCTAACCAAGAAAAATCAAATCATCGACTGTCCGGACGCAGAGGCCCTAGCAGCCTTCAAGCATAACATCCGCGACGAGTGGCTTGCATGGCACCTAGGACAGGAAAAGCCGAAATCTATGGCAGCCCTCACGACACTTATGACCCGCTTTTGCGCGGGAGAAGACAGCTGGCTAGCTCGCAGCAATAACATGACCAAGAGCCCTGGTAATTCGGATACCAAGGACAGCAGTGGCAGGTCGCGTCGCAACAAGCAAAAGCACCGCATTAACGGCGACAATGCTGAGGATACGATAGTTAATGCCGGATTCAGAGGCTCTAAACCCGGTCAGCGGAAAAAGCCATTCAAAAGAAATACTCCGGGCCCGTCCAGTTTGGACCGAATACTCAACCGCTCATGCCAGATACATGGCACCCCCGAAAAACCAGCCAATCAGACCAACAGGGATTGTTGGGTGTTCAAGCAGGTAGGCAAGTTAAATGCCGAAAGCAGAGACAAGGGGCTGCATAGCGATGACGAGGAGGAGCCCCGCCCGCCGAACAACAGTGGACAGAAAGGTTTTCCCCCACAAGTGCGGATGGTGAACATGATATACGCAACCCACGTCCCCAAGAGGGAGCGGAAGCATGCGCTAAGGGACGTATACGCGATGGAGCCAGTCGCCCCAAAGTTCAACCCATGGTCTTCCCGCCCGATCACTTTTGATCGAAGGGACCACCCCACTAGCATCCATCATGGCGGATTCGCCGCATTGGTTCTAGACCCAATTATTGACGGATTTCACCTCACTAGAGTCCTTATGGACGACGGCAGCAGCCTGAACCTGCTTTACCAGGATACAGTGCGGAAAATGGGCATCGATCCCTCGAGGATTAAACCCACTAAAATGACCTTTGAAGGCGTCATACCGGGTGTAGAGGCCAACTGTATAGGCTCAGTTACACTTGAAGTGGTCTTCGGATCTCCGAATAATTTCCGAAGCAAGGAGTTAATCTTCGACATAGTCCCGTTCCGCAGTGGCTATCACGCACTGCTCGGGCGAACCGCATTTTCCAAGTTCAATGCGGTGCCGCACTACGCATACCTCAAGCTCAAGATGCCAGGCCCTCAAGGAGTCATCACGGTCAATGGAAACACTGAACGCTCTCTCCGAACGGAGGAGCATACGACGACTATCACAGCGGAAGTACAAAGCAGCCTCTCAAGGAAATTCTCTAGTCTGGCCATTAAACGTCTGGACACCGTCAAGCGCGCCCGGAGTAACCTACAACAAGACCGCCTGGCACGTTCCGAGCAAGCGTAGCAATGTGGCCCCAACCCCAACCCTCATGAACTTGTGAAACCAGTGTTGCGCGTACATAACTACGCTCTGGAAATGGCATGGGCACAGGGGGAGGGGCACCATCACGGCACCCCCGAAACGCGGCTTAGGGGCTGCTGATTTCTTCATTTTCTCTTATTTTTAGGACTCCATTCTTCGGAAGGCTTGTTCGGCAGTACAATTGCCGCACAAACGATACAACCAGGGAAGCAAAAAGCTACGCCGCACTATGGAACTCTAAGGTGGTCTCTATAACGAGCAGTATACCTATTTCACTTAACATTTCGTAGCTCGCCCCTGGAAAGGACATGTTAAATAGTCCCATCTTTTGCTTCTTGCACTATTTGTATCGTTCTGCTTTGATCGCAGCCTTTTTTTAATTAATAAACAATGCATAGCTTCCGTCTACTATTGCATTACTGTTTTTTACGAATATATGTTCATTAATGACATGTTGCACCCATACACTTTGGTACGGCCAATACGCCAGGGGCTTAAGTACCCCACAATACGGTGTGAGAAGTCTGAACACTTTCACAAGTGCGGCACCCCGAACTTATAGCATTATATGCATCGGCTCCGAATCATGTCTTGGGTCAATAGTTGGGTTTGCCCGGCTCCTATGTTTTGGTACCTTATGTTCCGTTATATCGGCTAAGGTAGCACTAGGAGAACTACTGCGATTGTGCCCCAGTTGAGATGGGCTAAGCACCTCAGTAGAGAAAGCTAAAACTGACCATCATGATGAGGCGAGAGCTGGTCGCTATTCGAGAGGTTTTCGAGTCCCTAAAGACTTATGCCGCTTAGAGCGAGGAGTCGGCTTTGTCCGGCCTAGGCGTGGATAGCGCCCCGAACTCGGTCTTCCGAACACTAGGGGCTTCGCCGAAATTTAAAATTATAGAATTCTATGGCTAAGTGAGAGTGTTCAAGCATTATAGTCCGATTGCCTTGTTCGTTGTGTTGAGCGCCTCCCTCAAAGGACCCAAGAATGGGAAAAAGAGCGCTCATGTTTATCCCGAACACCCCAGCACTCGTGGCATGGGGGCAGAAGCCGACGACTCGCCATCTCTCAAATTTGATAAACGGCCGCACAGAAGGTAATATTTTAAATTCAAAAGCGTTGCTTAGCGCATATGAACAAGTTTTCAGCGTACAGGATCACAAATGCGAGTTTACTCAAATATTACATCTTTGGAGCATTCATCCGCTATAAGGCGGGCACCCTTTAGGACGCCCTCATAATATGCTTCCGGGACGCGATGCTCCTTGCCCAGCGGCGGCCCGTCCTTCACCAGCTTCTTCGCATCCATCTTGCCCCAGTGCACTTTAGCACGGGCAAGCGCCCTACGGGCACCTTCGATGCATATGGAGCGCTTGATTACTTCAAGCTGTGGATAGGCATCCACCAGCCGCCTCACCAGCCCAAAGTAGCTCCCAGGCAGAGCCTCTCTAGGCCAAAGCCGAACTATGAGGCCCTTTATGGCCTGTTCGGCCACCTTGTGGAGCTCGACCATTTGCTTCAGCTGGTCGCTCAAAGGCACCAAGTGTCCGGCCTCAGCATACTAAGACCAGAACACCTTCTTCGTCGAGCTCCCCTCCTCGGCTCGGTAGTAGGCGGCGGCATCAGACGCACTACGGGGCAAATCTGCGAATGCTCCTGGAGAGCTCCGAACTCGGGTAAGTAACAAGTAATTCACTTTCACGTGCTTGCTTTGCATAATGAATGCCTTACCCGCCGCTATCTTCTTCATATCTCCAATTTCTTGGAGGGCTTTCTGGGCTTCGGCCTTGGCAGACTTCGCAGTTTCGAGGGCTGCCACAAGCTCGGACGCTTGCATCTTCGAGTCAAGCTCCAAACTCTCGTGTTTTTTCACGAGAGCATGGAGCTCTTTCTGCACCTCCTCCACCCGCGCCTCCTGCTTCCCTCTCTCTGTGCGCTCCGCGGCCGCTCTGTTTTCGGCCTCGGACAACGCTTTCTTAAGGGTTGCCACCTCGGTCGTGGCCCCTATAATAGCACATTGATCCTATCATTTTTTGCAACCACATCTTCTCTATATACTTGCGCAAGGTATTACTTACCTTCCTTCTCCTCGAGTTTCCTCTTGGCATGGCCGAGCTCGTTCTCGGACCGCGCGAGGTTTTGCTTCAGCGTATCCACCTCCGCAGTCAGTGTGGCGGAGGCCAGCAGCGAAGCCTGCATACGCATATTGACTTGATTATGTTAGACTCCTACGAATGTTATTAGATCCTCTATTCGGCTTTTCTTTCCGAACGACGAACAGAGCATCAGGGGCTATTGTGTATGCGGTAATATTTTTACATATTCTTTACTTACCTCAAAGCCTATTAGAAGGCTGGCACAGGCTTCAGTCAGTCCGCTCTTGGCAGACTGAACCTTCTGGATCACCGCACTCATAATAGTGCGGTGCTCCTCGTCGATGGAGGCGTCGTTAAGCACCTCCAGCAAATTGTCCGGTACCTCCGGTTGGACGAAGGCCGCTGGCTCGGTAGGCTTGCTCCTCTTGGAAGGAGGCTGCCTACCGGAGTCCGGAACCGTTGAAGGTTCCGACGCGGTGTCCAGCTCAAGGCCGGACTTGGAGCCCTTGGGGGTTCTATCCCCTTTACGTCTGGAGTCCGGGAGGTCGCCTCGCGGCGCCTCCAGGACCACCTCCTCCTAGCTTGGAACCTGTTGGGACGCCACCTCGGCATCATCCGTAGGGTGGGAGGAGGTAGCCGTCGGAAGCGAATTCACATCCGACGAATCCAGGGAGCCGGTCGATGACTCGTCGAGCCCGGCCTTGGGCGGACTGCATAGTCATATTCGGCATAAGGAGGAGCTGTGCAAGAAAGGAACACTATGAATTGCTCTGGTGTCCGAATACTTACGATCTCGCCAGGGGCTTGGCCCTGTGCGGCCACTCCTCTTCACCATCGTCGGCATTGGTGGAGTAGTCCAGAGGAAGGGTCTTCCCCTTCTTGGACCCTTCGGCCTCCCCAGTTGGGGCGGCCTTCCTTTTCTTCCCTTCCCCCACTGGAGGGGGAGAGGTCTCTTCTTCCTCCTCCTCGACTTCACAGGAGGAGTGCGCCTTGGAGTCGTCGGATGATGGATCCGACACCTCCCGGCGCCGGGCACTCTTTCGAGTCCCCGTGGCCTTCTTCTTGGCCTTCTTCTCTGGCACCACATAGGGTGCCGGAACCAGCAGCTTCGCCAAGCGAGCGTCCGCTGGGCCTTCAGGAAAAGGAGCTGGACAGTTGATCTATCCGGACGTCTCCTTCCAATCCTGTCAAAGTTAAGGGAGCTTAGATCCCGCATGGAGACAAACTATGAAAAACTAATACCCTGTAAAAGGTAAAAACAGCTTACCGCCCTAGCGTGACGCTGCGTGCTGAATCTGCAATCCTCGGTAGCAGATGTGGGGGCCTCGGCGCCCTTGAAAAGCACCTTCCAGGCATCTTCGTACGTCGTGTCAAAGAGCCTGCTTAGAGTTCAGTGTTGCGCCGGGTCGAACTCCCACAGGTTGAAAGCCCGTTGTTGACACGGGAGGATCCGGCGGATGAGCATAACCTGGACTACGTTGACAAGTTTGAGCTTCTTGTCCACCAGGGTCTGGACGCATGTTTAGAGTCCGGCCAGCTCTCCTTTTTTACCCCACGACAGGCCCGTCTCTTTCCAGGAGGTGAGCCGCGTAGGGGGTTCGGATCGGAACTCGGGGGCTGCGACCCATTCAGGGTCGCGCGGCTCGGTGATGTAAAACCACCCCGATTGCCACCCCTTTAGGGTCTCCACGAAGGAGCCCTCGAGCCATAGGACGTTGGGCATCTTGCCCGCCATGGCGCCTCCGCACTCCGCCTGGGTTCCGCACACCACCTTCGGCTTGACATTGAAAGTCTTGAGCCATAGGCCGAAATGGGGGCGGATGTGGAGGAAAGCCTCGCACACGATGATAAACGCCGAGATGTTGAGGACAAAGTTCGGGGCCAGATCGTGGAAATCCAGGCCGTAGTAGAACATGAGCCCCCGGACAAATGGGTGGAGAGGGAAGCCTAGTACACGGAGGAAATGGGGGAGGAACACCACCCTCTCATGGGGCCTAGGGGTGGGGATGAGCTGCCCCTCTTCGGGAAGCCGGTGCGCAATGTCGTTAGACAAGTATCCGGGCTTCCTCAGTTTTTTGATGAGTCCCTCCATGACGGAGGAGAGCATCCACTTGCTTCCCGCTTCGGACATGGCTGGAGAAGGTTGAGGTGGGATGTTTGGACTTGGGCGTTGGAGCTCGAGTGCGCGGAAATGTATAGGCAAAGGAGGAAGAAGGTGTGAAATAAAAGGTGGATCCTTATCCCCTTATATGGGCGGACGCGACTATGCGTCCCCACCAGCCTGGTAAAACTCACATATCTCCCAAGCGCCGTAATCAATGGCGCAGTTGGGTTACCCATGCCCGTTTTGATGAGAATCCCGAAATAAGGGGACACGATCTCTGCTTTGACAAGACGTGCCAAGGAAACCGCCTCGCTAAATGCGTTGAGGTGGGATAGTAAAACGATTCGAATAAAGACTTGGCCGTGGTGTGATGTCACGCTACGGAATACGTCAGCAGATTAGATTTGTGTAAATATTATTCTCTCTATGGCAATATGTGGAAACTTATTTTGCAGAGCCGGACACTACCTTTGTGTTCAAAATCTTCTATGAAGTACTTGGAGGAGGAACCCGCCTTGCAATGTCGAAGACAATCTACGCGCCAGACTCGTCGTCATTGAAACCTGGTTCAGGGGCTACTGAGGGAGTCCTGGATTATGGGGTATCCGGATAGCCGGACTATATCCTTTGGCCGGACTGTATCCTTTGGCCGGACTGTTGGACTATGAAGATACAAGATTGAAGACTTCGTCCCGTGCCCGGAAGGGACATTCCTTGGCGTGGAAGGCAAGCTTGGCGATACTGATATGTAGATTTCCTACCATTGTAACCGACTCTGTGTAACCCTGGCCCTCTCCTGCGTCTATATAAACCGGAGGGTTTTAGTCCGTAGGACGAACAACAATCATACCATAGGCTAGCTTTTAGGGTTTAGCCTCCTTGATCTCGTGGTAGATCTACTCTTGTACTACCCATATCATCAATATTAATCAAGCAGGACGTAGGGTTTTACCTCCATCAAGAGGGCCCGAACCTGGGTAAAACATCGTGTCCCCTGCCTCCTGTTACCATCCACCTAGACGCACAGTTCGGGACCCCCTACCCGAGATCCGCCGGTTTTGACACCGACACGGGGTATCAGGCAAACCGGCCGAAGTGACCTGTTGGCCGCTGTGCCGGGTTGTTCGGCGAGCTTCATGCTGCTGCGACTTCAAAATAAATGTTGGATCCAAGTAAGCAAGAGGATGAGAAAATCTTACTTTCTGGATCGCTTGACGGTTTTTTGTGTTGGCATATAGTCTGAACCGGATAAAAGGGTAATTACCTCTACGTCATCAGCATGGCTGCCTTCTACGTCCTCCTGATAAAGATCATTGTTAATGAGATGCATGAAAAGGGAGCCAAGGGAGTCAGGTTCTACCTCAACTTTCGGTTCCTCCGCATCTTCATCAAGTTCCATGTTGATACGTTCGGCTGTTTTCCACTTTGAGGTTCGCTTGACGGCTTTGGTTTTGGGACGGGATGGCTTTGCCGCTTTGTCTACGGATTTCCGCTTCCAGAAGGGATCATCACCCTGTTTATACACAAACAGAAGGAAGTTTACAAGTTGAACAATTTAAAGATATCAAAGATAAAAAGGAAGCATAGTGCTTATAGCAGGCGGTTTATTTTGAGTGTAGAAGGGGTTCAAGCCGGTTTGGCGACAAACTGATTTCGGTTCATTCAAAATTTTCTTGACACTTTCAGTGACCTCTTCATCAGTTACCTGAATGTTGATGTGGCGTTGGGGGTCTTCTAATTCACCGGTGTGCTCACACATTAAACCGAGGCAGCAGCTTAGTGGCAAGACACTCTAAGATATCCAGCAACGCACAAAATCAACGCATGTTAAACCATTAGCCATAAAGGCCCGGAGCTTGGCGAGTTGAGGGGCATATTTGGCCCCTTCCACAGAACTTAAACGTTGCAGCATTGGATGAGTGTTGGAAAGCCGGTGATCACAGTAGCCTAGAAGAGGGTTCTCATCCTCGGGAGAGGTATCTATGCAGTAGAACCAAGTCTGGTTCCATTCCTTAGGGTGACTGTGCAGTTTCGCATGAGGGAATTCAACTTCCTTCTGCTTTTGAATAGATACACCACCAAGTTCAGTGTTGGGACCGTTTACAAATTTTGTACGCCGGTTCAGATGAAAAAAGTCCCGGAATAGCTCAGCAGTTGGTTCTTCTTGTAAGTATACTTCACAGAAGACTTGGAAGTTGCATAGATTGGACACTGAGTTGGGTCCAATATCTTGAGGATGGAGTTGGAAACTGGCAAGCACATCTCGGAAAAATTTCGGCCCGGGCGGTTTGAAACCACGGCCTATGTGGTCAAAAAGACCACTACCTCACCCTGCCTCGGGGTAGGAGGATTCTCTGTTCCTGGAACTCGCCATCGAATTTCAGTTTTCTTGGGCAAGGTACCGATATTGACCATTTCGTTCAACTGTTCTTCAGTGACCCGGGAACGAGCCCAGTTGCAAGCGAAAAACTGTTTGGCCATTGTGAAATGAAAAGCTGAAAAAGAAATGCCGGTTTGCAAATCATTCATGGTGGTACGCAAGATGCAATGGATTAAAAATATAAAGATATGTGAAATTGCGTAAATCGGAGACTGATACAATAATGAATGACAAGGTCATATCAAGGGTATACGTGTGTTGTTAAACTGGACTGTTACAATGAATGTAAAGGGAGTTTGCTGGTTTACCAGGGGACTAATGGTATAATATAGATTGTTTTTACAAGGGTAAACCGCCTACATGGTAAAGAGGATACAAATTTAAGGGGAAAAGGGCTAAGTAAGGTAAAGCAAATTTCACAGTTTGGCATGGGAATTTCAGATCTACCGTGCATTGGATAATCAAAATATATCCTGTTCTAATCTCAAGTGCTCAAAAGGTTCAGTAAGTTCATATGAGTTTGATATCAAGAAGATGCCTTTACAAGAAGAAAGGAGTTTAAGCTACAAAGGGCGTTGAAAATAATCAGATCTCACTGGCCATTGGTGTTACTAAAGGAGGAACAGCTTCAGGTTATGAAGAACACCGAACCCTAATGGCGGATCTGGGGTGAGGAGAAGAGGAACTTACTGGTGCAGGAAGAAGCAGCGGAGGATCACCGCGTGTCTCTGGTAACAGTCAGGTTGATGCAGCGGCCTTCGTCGAAGCAGAGGTGAAGCTCGGTGACGGCGGCGGCGCTCAGGGGGCAGAGATGTCGTGAGGAGGAAGAAGAAGTGAAGGAGATGAAGGGGAAAAAGGACAAGGACCTATGGTCCTATTTGTAAGGCGAAGCGATAAAGCGACAAGTGCGGGAATCGAGGAGCTCAAAAATGGATAGTTAATAATGGTGTCGCCTTGATGATTGGATATGCATTAATGAAGGTAGTCTTCGGCTTCAACGAATAGGTGACGTCAGGGCGGTTTATCATGATCCTGGAGTATGACGTCACGGCGGTTTACAAGATCAAGGTGAAGATGCAAAGGAGGAGTTTTTCTGAGTGTTGAAGATTGACATGAACAAGTTCAAACCAATCTGGGGCCTAATGTTGGGGATATTACTGCTGGGCGTAAACCGGCCAGGAGTAGCCGGATTAACTTTATGAAGATTAGAAGCCCATGAAGACGTAAGAATGATGGCGCTTTATGAAGGCCCAAGGCCCAAAGGCGAGTTAAGGCCTGAAGATGTAGACCGACCTTATTATGTAACTTGCATTGTAAGATAAGAAGTATAGAGACCGAACCGGACACGTTTATGATCCGGCTTCGGGACTCTGTAAACTGGCGGGTGTCGGATTTCGGGTTTTGGCAGACCCTTGAGGTTCGAACACTGGGGTGCGCACGGAGATTTCGCCTTCTACCTACCTGCACCCCTCCGCCTCGCTAAGATCTAAGCTATGGAAAGAACAACACAAGAGACACAGGGTTTATACTGGTTCGGGCCACCGTTGTGGTGTAATACCCTACTCCAGTGTGTGGTGTGGTGGACTGCCTCTTGGGCTGAGGATGATGAGCAATATAAGGAAGAATAGCCTCGCGAGGGTCTGTTCTTGGCTGGGGGGATGAACTGCTAGGAGGAGTTCAATCGCCCTTCTCTCTTTGTGTGTGTGATGCTACTCGACCCGATCCTAGCTAGTTTTTCTCTTGGCTTCTAGATTCTCCCTTCTTGATTGCCCCCCTACCCTGGGGGTGGCTACTCCTATTTATAGGCGAAGGCCCTGGGCCTCTTCCCAAATATTGAGCGGGAAGGGCGCCAACAATTGGCCATTTTGAAGGGGAACATCCGATACACTTATCCTGACTAAAGTTGGTCCTCGCTTGCCAAAGGCTCTGGTGGTGACGCTGGCTTGGGCTCCACAATGACTTCCTCCCTGCTGTTGGACTGGTCTTGGTCTCATTGCATCGAAACGGGTGCCTTTTCTTGATGCTCTCGCCTGCGCTTGCTCCCTTTGCACCAAAGAGGAAAGGAGGACACTGCGCGGCTGGCGCCCGCCTGGCGCCTTTGGTCGTCATGGCTTGCGTCACGGGCACCTCGTGAGGTACCCTACCTTGATCTCTCTGCCTCCTCGCGAGCCAGCCTGATGAGGCCGTGCCTGAGGAAGCTCCGTGTCGTCCGCCCCGCGAGGCATGGCCCCTCGCGAGGGTCTTGGGTCTGTGTTGATGAAGATGGGCCGCGCTGGGCCCCCTTGTGAGCCACGCCGCAGGCCGCAGGCAGGCAGGTCTGGGGACCCCCATTCCCAGAACGCCGACAGTAGCCCCCGGGCCCAAGGCGCGCCCGGACTTGGCCGTGCAGGGAGGCGAAAGGACAAGAGCGAGCGCCGCGGGCCCTAACAGCCTGCGGCCTTGGACACCGCGTGGTGGTTGACTAGATGTGGGCGCCTCAGCAACCGCACGAGTTGATAAGGGAGCGGCATCTGCCTAGGCTTTGCTTTTTTTTGCTTTCTCCGGTTGCTGCTCAGATCCCATTTCTTGCGCCTCTCCTTCCTTCCTCCATAATTTCCAGATCTACTCCGACCGCGTGACCTAGGAAGCCATGGCGCCTCGTCAGTCCCCGGCCGGAGCTTGGTAGTCATCTGCCCTGGACTCGCCGAACGTGTCGGAGGCGAGCCTTGCCCGGTTGCACCGAATGGTGGCGGTCCAGGGCATCGATGGGGCGAAGGTGTTCAAGGCCGGCTCTGCCACCCCTGAGGGCCAAGGGAGCACCTTCTATCCGTGGCAGCACCTCTGCCTGCGAAGGAAGGTGATCGCGACGCACGGGCTTCTCCTGCCCGGTTGTCCTCGCGAGGCCTGGCTGAGCCGGCTGGGGCGAGCTCAGCCCCCATGGCCCAAGTGACTCCCGAGGTGCCTTTGCATGCTGCCGCCACTACAGCCGTTGGGGCGCAGCAGGCTCCGCCTCAGGATGCTGTGGTCGCGCTGCCGCCTTCTCCTCCTACTCCACCGACTGCTGTCTCTCTGACTCCTCCTGCCGTTCTGGATCGTGCTGCTGCTGAGCTAGACCGGCTGCGGCAGGATCTTCTTGGCGTCGACCCTCGCTTGGTGGCCGGGCGCTTGGAGCTAGCTTCAGGATGTATTCGCTCCGACGCTTCGATTCGGGCGGCACTGGACCATGCCTCGACGGCTTGCGATGAGGAGAGGCAGGCCATCCTTGAGGCGAAGGCTGCTCGTGACGCAACCCTGGGGGAGGTGGTCGACGTCCGTGGTCACTGCAAGGCGCTGGAGGACGAGCTGCAAGGCCTGCGGGACCAGCTCGCAAAAGAGGCCCGCCTTCGCCAAGAGTAGGAAGAAGGCGTGAAGGCTCGCGAGGCGGCCGTCAAGGAGAGGGAGGTCAAGCTCAGGAGGTGCCGTGACCGCCTAGGCACGCTGGAGAAGGAGTTGGGGGCGAGGAAGGTCGAGCTGGACGACAAGGCCTAGGTTCTTGCCGAGGACCGCGTGGCCTTCACGGAGATGGAGGCGAAGGCTCGCTCCTCGCTGAGGATGCTTTACGACAGCGGCCTGGAGAGCCCGTTGGCTGGCACCGAGGATGGCCCCGCCAAGCTGCTTCCCTTCCTGGTTCGCGCTCTTGAAGATGTCGCCCTTGGCCTTGGCCCCACGGCCGAGGCCGAGGCGTGTGTCCTGTCTTCTGCAGCGCTAACGCGGGTCCTCACCCACATCTACCTTCGCGATCCCGGCGTCGACCTTGACAGCCTGCTGAAGACAGTAAGCGGTGAGCGTGCCGCTGCCGCTGCCGCTACCGAGGCCGTGAAGGGTCACGCGGAAGCTCTGCTGGGGAAGTTCTGGGCCTTCAGCACCAAGCCGAAGCAAGGCACTGCCGACCCCGCTGCTCCATGAGGCGAACCCACTCCGCGCTGCTCCACCGCCGACAAGTGACTCCGTTGTGGCTCCTGTCCTGCCTTTAATTCCTGCACATGTATCATGCCTCGGGGAGGCGTTTAAACTTGCGTTTGGCATTGAGATAACAATGTAGACTATAATATTTGCTTTTGAATTCCTTGAAATTTATGCTTTTCCTTCCTACTTGCTTATGCTCTACGCCGGTAGAGCCCGGCCCCGCGCATACCTTCAGCCGCCGTTAGCCCCGACCGGAAACCAGGACGGGACCAAGGAGTGAGGGGCTACGTGACAAGTTAGGCTCCTGAGTCGCGATGCTCAGGAGTCCCCCTTGGTCGATGAACAGCAAGTAGGGAGGTGTGATGTGGGTGGATCTACCGTTCTACGTATGCAGAGCCCGGCCGCGCGCATACCTCAACCGCTGTTAGCCTTTCGGAACTAAGGAGTGAGGGGCTACGTGACCAGTTAGGCTCCTGAGTCGCGATGCTCAGGAGTCCCCCTTGACGCTCAAACGGCCTTCATACCTTGGCTCCGCTCGGGGAGAGACGCGCGACGAACCAGGCCTGGGGGGGCATGGCTGGGTGGCGTGCGTTTGGGCGTGACCCAGGCGTAGCCCCCGTGCCCAGCCCCTCGCGCGGCACTCCCGAGGGGTGGCCTTACGATGAGGCTAGACACTGAGCTCTGGGCTCCCTGAGGTTGATGCGGCCCGGGGGCCGCCCTTAGTTGTTTATCACCAGCGCGGAGCATAGCGCTTCCGTATGTGTACGGGCATAGCCGCTCCTCGGCAGTGTCGTCAGCCAGCGCGGAGCATGGTGCTTCCACTGGTATGCTATGTACAACCCCCGGGGCGTGTACAGCCCCGACCTGACACGTGGCTGGCACGGTAGGGCCTGGCGGGGTGTATCTGGGCACCCGTGAGCCAACGCGGGACTCACGGGGCCCTACCTCTAGGCGGGTTGCGCCTGGCACTGGGCCTTATCTTGTGATGTGTCCCTGCAAATTTGGTTAGATGCCGGCACTCTACGTCCTTGGGTCCCGGCCCTCGAGCTGGTCTCAGCCGTCGCTGGTATGCCAGGTCACGATGCCGTGGACAAGGCCAGAGGGTGAGGGCTGGAGAGCCAGTAAGAGCCCTGAGTCGCGATGCTCAGGTACCCCCCCCCCTTAACGTGCAAGTGGTCGGCATGGAGAAGAAGAGGTGCCGAGGAAATGCATCAAATAATCAAGCATGGTGGGTCGAACGCATAGCCGGAAATAAACGCAAAAGGGATACATGCCGCTGGGTCTGGCCCGAGCGACTTGGGGGATGATGCAGCCAGAGGGGCGCCCCCATCAAGGTAAGCTGTGAGCCACGGGGACTCAGCAATCTCGCACCCTCGCGATCAAGACTATTTAAGCTCATTAGGTATGACAAGGTAAATATGTGGAGCTGCAGCAAGCGACTAGCATATATGGTGGCTAACTTATTCGCGAAAGAGAGCGAGAAGAGGAGGCAAAGCGCGAGTGAGAAACTAGAGAACAACCTGCGCAAACGTTACTCCAACACCGTGTCCACTTACCGGACTCCGCCGAGAAGAGGCCATCACGGTAACACACTCGGTTGATCCATTTTAATTAAGTTAAGGTTCAAGTTATCTACAACCGGACATTAACAAATTCCCATCTGCCCATAACCGTGGGCACGGCTTTCGAAAGTTCAAATCCCTGCAGGGGAGTCCCAACTTAGCCCATGACAATCTCTCACGGTCAACGAAGGAATAGACCTCCTCCCAAGACGTTCCGATCAGACTCGGTATCTCGGTTATTCAAGACACTTCGACAGGTTAAAACAAGACCAGCAACACCGCCCGAATGTGCCGACAAATCCCGATAGGAGCTGCACATATCTCGTTCTCAGGGCACACTCAGATGAGACATCCTACGAGTAAAACCAAACCTCAAGTTGCCCTGAGGTGGCCCCACAGTCTACTCGGTCGGACCAACACTCAGAGGAGCACTGGCCCGGGGGGGTTAAATAAGATGACCCTCGGGCTCCGGAAACCCAAGGGAAAAAGAGGCTAGGTGGCGAATGGTAAAACCAAGGTTGGGCATTTCTGGAAAAGCTTTAATCAAGGCGAACTATCAAGGGGTTCCCATTATAACCCAACCGCGTAAGGAACGCATAATCCGGGAATATAACACCGATATGACGGAAACTAGGGCGGCAAGAGTGGAACAAAACACTAGGCGAGAGGCCGAGCCTTCCACCCTTTACCAAGTATGTAGATGCATTAAGATAACATAGCAGTATAATGATATCCCAACAAGTGAATAAATGTTCCAACAAGGAACGGCCTTCAATCTTCACCTGCAACTAGCAACACTATAAGAGGGGCTGAGCAAAGCGGTAACATAGCCAATCAACGGTTTGCTAGGACATGGTGGGTTAGAGGTTTGACATGGCAATTTGGGAGGCTTGAAAGCAAGTGGTAGGCATCGTAGCAATGGCATAGCAAAAGAGCGGGCAAAACTAGCATAGCAAAGATAGTAGTGATTTCGATGGTATGATCATCTTGCCTGCACAGTTGTCAGAGTTGACTGGATCCTCGAAAGCAAACTCAACGGGCTCCTCGTTAGCGAACTCGTCTCCCGGCTCTACCCAACAAGACAAACAAGCAACAAAGGCACAATCAACCACGTGCAAGACTCAAACAAAACGATGCAAAGATGGTATGCTATGCGGGATGCGATGCGGGATGCATAATGCAAGATATGACAGGAAATGCATGAACCTGGCCTCAACATGGAAATCCAAGTGTGCCACTATAAAGATAAGATGAAATCGCTTGAAAACGATATAAAGAGCACCGGAATCGGAGTTACGGTTTGAAAATGGCAAGCGATTCAAAAATGACACCGGTGTGCGATTTACAGCAAGTAGCCATCTAAATGCAATAAGATGAACATTCTACAGCACCCAAACATGACAACAAGATACATGGCAAGGATGCATTCAAGATGCTTAA
Source organism: Triticum aestivum (assembly GCF_018294505.1). Taxonomy (NCBI): domain Eukaryota; kingdom Viridiplantae; phylum Streptophyta; class Magnoliopsida; order Poales; family Poaceae; genus Triticum; species Triticum aestivum. The sequence continues at coordinate 467,352,972 of NC_057797.1, forward strand.
CAAAAGTCTAGCACTGAGCTATGGCCAATTCATCCATTAACAGGTTCAAACAAGCATGGCAAAAATGCATATGGAAAACAGATCTCAGACTTACTGAAATTAACACTTGTCTGGAATTTCAGATCAGGTAGCACTCTTCGGAGCAACAAAACTACATGCTACAGGACCTGAACATGGCAAAGTAAAACATGGTATAGAGCTACTCAAATAGCTTAACAAAAGTCCCTTAGTGACCTTGAGCCAAAAGGGATCAGAAAATACAATTGCAAGCATGTGAACATAGCAAAAACATAATCAGTTTTCAGACTTACTGAAAACTGGCACATGCTGAAACATATCTCAAGTGGGCATGTTTACGAGCTCGATGCACTCACTACGGAGCAAGTCATGGCAAGACAAGCATACATATATCAAGAACACTCAAAATGCAAGCTAGACATGGCAAGAACAATAGCATAGCATGCACGGATCAACTACAACATCATCGGCAAAATTGCAAACAAGTTGACAATCTGCCCAGATTCACGAAGTAGCAAAAGTAGAGCTTGATTGACTCAAGCTAGGGTGCTCCATAATTGCAAACAAAGACATGGATGGATAGAGCACTACAAGATTAACAAAACATCCTTACTGATCATCCTCAAAAGAGGCACGGATCACTAGGAAACAACAGGAACATAAGGCAATATGAGATAAACAGTTCCAGGACTTAGTGGAATTGCTAAGTCCCTGAAAACAGAATTACCGAGTGTCTCACTTTGCAAGCTTGCACTAGTCACCATACTCATCACAAAAGTACATGGGTTGCACCTCTGGAAAGATGAAAAAACCCTTAACAAAACATATGTAGAACATCAGGGCATATCATGCACACGTTAATCATGGCAAAAATGACAAAAACCTAAATGGAGCAGCAGATCTGACAATTATCTCAAGTAGCCTTCTTCTAACAGCATTTCGGGCATCAAGATGAACTCAAATGAAAATGATGCAATGGAATGAAATTATGTAATCTCTGAGATGAACATTTTGATATGCTATATGCATGAATCGGAGCTACGGATGCAAAGTTATGGTGCTATGAACATGAGCACTTGGACTAGAAAATCTCCGGGACTTAGTGAAAAAAATCACCCCGAGATCTAGGGTTTGACCTGGCGCAGAAATAGAGGCGCGGTCGGGGCATTGTAGCCCTCCGGATCCGAAGCTCGCCGGAGGAGGGCGCAGGGCGGCGCCGGAGTAGGAGGGAGAGGCCGAGGCGAGGGAGCGGCCGGGCCCGGCACGGGGAGGCAAGGGCAGCGCGGCCGCGGCGTTGGGGAGGCAGGGGCGGCGCGGCTGCG